>NC_141140.1:94816033-94985199 GCF_053477565.2 Lygodium microphyllum | reverse complement strand
CTTAGCATAGGACCTCCCATCCCTTGGCAGAGAGCCCCCTATCACTTTGTGGTAACCCTCATGTGAAATTTTTTGGAGGGGCTTTCATCTCTTTGCAAAGGACCCCCCATTACTTATCACTTTGTAGTATTTTTTATTAGTGTTTTTTATTTTTTAATATTAAATATTGATTGGTACTTCGTGGTACTATTTTTATTGTATGCATTATGGTACATTTTGCACCCAACTATTTGTGCATTTTGATACATGTTATTACATTTTGGTGTATTTTTTGTGCATTTTGATACATTGTAAAGTATATTTTAGTGCTTTTTGATAATGTTGGTATTGTTTGGTACCCTTTACCAATGACATTTTCATATTTGTCTTGCTAATGGAATGTGATTTTCTCACAATTGAGAGTCAAGAGGCTCACGCCTAGAATGATTTTCTTAAAATGTTGATTGTAGAATTGGAGGGAGGTAGAAGGCTTGCATTGTTTCCCAAGCCCCAGGTAAGGTCAATGAAAGGCAACACAATCCATGTTTTGGGGACTTGCGTTGCTTGTGGAGAGTCTTTAGAATCGACCTATGTGGTGGGTTCTTTCATGTTGGCCTCTAAGCACCAGTACCACCCCTTGTGTTTTACTGCCACTCTCATTGCAAACAACATTTGCGTGAAAGCTATATGCAATCATCGAATCTCGCAAGTGGCCAAGGGTTGGGCTCACAAGGAATATATTTAGGAGAGTAAGCAACTATTTGCTTCTTTTTCATACTATCTACCTTGTTCTTCTTTTCCTTATTTATTATGGATCATCTTGTTGAACTTTGTAGATTGTGGGGCTAATGTGTTGTATGCAAACAACCATACTACAAACAAGGAGGTTAGTGAGAATTGTTACTATATGGTGAGGCCTAAAGCCAAAGAGTTCCTACTTGCACTGGGAGCCAAAGCAAGTATCATGGTTTGGAGCTATTGTAGGAAGCCAAAGCTTATGTGGATTTTGTCTGCATGCTTTCCCTGCACACTAGCCAATGAAAAAATTCTTATAAGTAAAGCTACTTGGAGGTCATCGATATTTCTATGATTCTTATTTCTATATGAACAAATGTATTCTCTCAAGAAGATTGTTAAGTGTGGCAAGAGAGTTTTCACCATATCCCTTACGTTGATGAGGAACATTGGAAAACGCTTTGTGCTATTTTTTAGGGCTCAAATTTCATTAGCTAATTAGTCCTTTTACTTGTATGCATGTAGGCATGTGGGATCGACCTATGTAAAGTGACTTCATATGTCATGTGATGTTTCCCATGAAATATAGACACATGTCCTAATGATCGAGTGGTTGCACCTTTTGAGATCATATGAATGAAATTGTGAATTCAACATGGCAACACCAAATTCTCTAGTCGTGGTCGCTAATGGTTGATTTCCATTAATGTGTATTGGTTCTCTGATTATTAAAGTTGTCTAATATGGAGTATGTATTTGTAAATGATTGTGGTTGTTGGAATTCATGTAGAAGTTATGGGATGTGTTGAATTCATGTGTTTCTATTATGGTTCTAAGGAGGCATAACACCTTTGGCAATCCCTGCCAATTTCATGGGAACAATTCTCATGATTTAGGAAAATGGACTGGAAATAACCATTATATAATCACAATATGAGTGTAGAATGATGATGGCATTGAGGATGTATCAGGTGCCTTTCATGGGCAGCATTTATGTCAGACAATTATCCTTATTTGTCCAATCCTATCCTTACAAGGAGCACATTCCTGAGAATTTAGGGAAGCTTTGGCAAGCTGGGAACAATAGGCTATAGGCCTAGTGAGAAGCCCAAGGACAACACCGAATCTACCAACAGAGCAGGCCTCATGGTAGCATCTACAATGCATGTGCCCTCAAAAACGTGCAAGAAACACCATTCCTCTCAACAAGAAACCATGCTTACACACACAAGAATCTGGCACACAAGAAATATGACCATCATCTTCATCCTCACTCTCTCCTTCTTCCATGGAAGAGATAAAGCAAGAAAGCACAAGAAAGGAAAGAGAGCAAGAGTTGTGCCAAAATGGGAGAGAGAGAAATGAAGCATGAGAGGAGAAGATAAAGGAAGAGAGAGGGTGTAACCACCTCAACCTCCCACCTCCTCAAATCACCCAACAAGCCTCTTCCTTTTCCTTTCTTGATATTATAAATTTGAGTTGCATACATTTAGGCTAAGGTCTAAAGACCCTTCAATTTTTGGAATGAGACAAAAGGTGTTTGACCTTTCCTTTCAACATTTTTCAATGTGAGCCTTTTGGACTACATATTTTACATTGCTTCATAATTAAAATTTTGCCAAGAGTTACAAAAGCAAAATGCTATTTCACAAAAAGATGTTTCCATGTTGAGCACATTATGGTGCCTTTATTTGCACTAATTTGGGGGTTGTCATTCCTCCTCTTCCAATCTTGTGAGAATCCTCGCGAACACTTTGAAAAGACACTTTTGCCTTGGAATAAGCACCTTATGTTGATGAAGAAACTACAACTCTTCACTTCACATCACTTCAAATTGGACCACCTCAATCGGTACCCATCCAAAGACACCATATTCTTCACACTTCCACATTCAACTTCAAATCTCATTTTGAACTTTTTTTCCACACCAACATTTCAAAAAATCTTTCACTTTGACTTCGAAAGAGCACAAGGCAAAACACCATCCAAAGGAACACAAACATGTGCACAATCTTTAGCAAAGAAGGAAATGTGAACCACCAACGTGAAGCACATTGTCAACTGATCCATGGAATAGACCATGGATTAATTTCCCTGCAAAAGATTGATCTTGTAGAACACCCTCGCAAAAGATCAAACTTAAAGAGCTCCACCCGGTTGATGTATTTGTGTGTTTGGTATAAAAGGGAAGAAGGTGGTTTTATTTGAGAAAAAATAAACTATCATATAGCTATTTTGATTCTTGTGTGAGGAAGTAAGGTTCTTTGAAGCACATGAAGAAGAACAATTGAGAACAACATGTGATCAAGCTATAGAAGGATTGTGTTTTTAAAAAAATTAAAGGTAGAATATGCATGTGAATGAGGATTGAGAACAATTGAAAGGGTTTCTTTGAATCAAAGTGCTTTTAGAATGATTGATGTCCACATAGAATGGATAAGAATGTGAAAAAGGGAACATGTGTCACACATGCTCCAACTCCCTCATGAAGGCGAGATGAGGGGATGTTGAACTGTAAAAGTTTGACAGTTGGTTGTTTAACCAATGCATAATTAAAATAAAACCTCCCATCTTTGTGGCCTTTCTGCGCCTCTCTCTCTCTCTCTGTGCTTGTGTCTGCGCCTCTCTCTCTCTCTCTGTGCTTGTGTCTGCCCCTCTCTCTCTATGCTGTAATTAGAAAGGAAGCAGGCGAGGAATGAGAAATGCCAAGATTTATAAGCCCGTCCTCTTGATGAAAGGAGAAGATGTTAAAGCCTCTTCAAACTCTGTGATCTGGTCATCAGTCAGTTGCTCCACCATAACTTTACCTGAAGCGTCCTTCCCTCCTATTTTGCTCCTCTGTTTCATCCTCGTTCTGTTGCATCCTCTTCTTCTTCTTCTTCTTCTTCTTCTTCTTCTTCCTATCGATACTGTTGGTATTTCTTTTATTTTGATACTTCTATGTCTGGATCTCTCTCTCTCTCTCTCTCTCTCTCTCTCTCTCTCTCTCTCTCCCTCTCTCCCTCTCCCTCCCTCTCCCTCCCTCTCCCTCTCTCTCTCTCTCTCTCTCTCTCTCTCTCTCTCTCTCTCTCTTTGTGCCAAATATTAGGATACAAATGATATGGTTGCCCCTCGGAGGAGACTGTGACTCCATCAATATAGCATGATTCCAAACCCCTTTGATGGCTCCTCTAGTTGTTGCAGAACTCCCAAATGGTAGTAAAAAAAAACTGTCAAAGCTTTGCAAGAATTCAAACCTTGATTGAACGAAACACATAACCTTTCTTAACCACCATATTTATTGCAAGTTAGAAGCGCTATCGGATAATGCATTGCATCTCACCTTCCTTTACCTTCTCTCAACATTGTCCAATTGTAGCATGCATATGATGATTGTCTTCTCCTCATCCACATTTTGTGCCAAAACCTCCCATCAGCAAATGCAGGTCTTCTTGAAGCAAAGGAGAAAAGGATCGACATGGCAAGTTGGGGTGCCCTCATTTGTCACAAAGAATGGCATTGCAATGGATAGAAGGACTACATCAAGAGCGATGGCATCTGGACAACATTGCAACAAACATGAACCACATTAAATCTATCCTTCTTTCTCATTCATTTCTTATAAATCTTGAGAGCATCCATGAGTAGCCCCCTAGCAAGATTGCCAAAAAGTGAGAATCCCAAGGACAACACCAAATCTACCAAGAGAGCAAGCCTCATGGTGGCATCTACAATGCCCATGCCCTAAAAAACCTGCAAGAAACACCATTCCTCTCGACAAGAAACCATGCTCACACACACAAGAATCTGGCACACAAGAAATATGACCATCGTCTTCATCCTCACTCTCTCCTTCTTCCATGGAAGAGATAAAGCAAGAAAGCACAAGAAAGGAAAGAGAGCAAGAGTTATGCCAAAATGGGAGAGAGAGAAATGAAGCGTGAGAGGAGAAGATAAAGGAAGAGAGTGTTGGGGTAAAAGGCCTCTGGGTCTACCCATGTATACTGTGACTGCCCATTCTTTATTCATATATAATATGATAGTGCAATAAGGTTGTCAATTCAGTTGGATAGTACCTACATTGTGTGTGCTCTTCTCTCCCGCATCTTCCTCTTCTCCTTCTCCACTGCCATTGCATCCCCTTCAACTGGTATCAGAGCGGGTCTTCAAGAGCTCATCCCGGCCTTCCACACGAGGTATGAGATCTTCATTCTCACTCAGTTTTCAACTCAACAGGGTTTTTGCAGGTTGTAGGTAGCCGTAGCTCACACCTCTTGGAGCTTCCTTCATCTGGATCTTACTTCCAGCCTATCAAGGCTTGCTGAGGATTGGTGTAGGCCTTCTTTGGCTCCCATTTGTGCCCCCTTTGGGCCCCATTGTTGACACGTGGGACAGCAGACCCCCCTCAGCCAGCTCACGTTTTTTTTGCGCCTGTTTCAAAATCTGGCCCAAAAATCACTCTTTTTGTCATATTTCGGGCATTCGAAATCCGATTCAGGCAAGGTAAGAGTCTAAGTTGGGGTTTTGGCACGCTCTAGATGCAATGATGATGTTGATTTTGCCAAATTCGGATGACAGAATATTCTGCAACAGATTTCAAGTCTGAGACAGCATGTATTTGTATGCTTATGGCTTATGTGATGCTTCTATTAATGTCTATTGATACCGGATCACTTGTGGATGTTATGCCTCTTATGTGAGACACATTTGGAGCTGATTTAGCTCAGCCATTGACTATTTTGAACATTCCCAGATCTGTCCAAAACAGGGCAGCCACCTGTTACTTCAATTTTATGCTTATTGGTATTGGCATTTGATGCCCGATTGGTGTCTATATATACGGGAATGTATGCCTATGGTTTGCCTATGGATTTGAGCTTGGATTGAGAACTGATTTGCTCAGTTTACAGAGGTTATATACTGCTGGAAACTTCAGGGCTGAAGCTATTTATGCTATAGTTGGGTTATACCTATTGGTCTCACGGGGTGCTCCCGGCTACTCAGTATGATGTCATGATGTATTTGGACTATGCCACATGTCTTGTTTATGCTCCGGAATGCTTTTGAGCTGAGATTAGAGCTTGATTTGGGTTTGATTGTCACTTTTTTGCAGCTGGCATTTCATCTATGACATGGTTTATGCCTAGGCTTATGCCTAGGCTACCCAATACGGGTTATGATGTCTTGGTGAATGCTTTATGCTTTGGCTGTGGATGGCAGTTGTTTGAGCTCATCTCGACATTCATTTGAGTATTCCCTTGAGCAGTTGGACATTGACTTGGATTTTTCCGTTACGACTTGGCTTTTTCCATTACGACCTTGGATGCTATATGGGATTTGATGCTCCGATTATGGATCTTGGCTATTACTTGGATGCACTTACAGGTATTGAGCAATGAACTGCTCCCTTGTTTTGGCAGTTGCCTATTGAGCTGTGATTGCTCATTTGCATTTGATATGCAGGATACTTACTGATCAATGGAATTGGATAGTACTTGGGATTTATAATTATGGCTTTCTTGCTCCTCTATTGTCTAGCTTCTATGCTAGTTGGGCTCCTGTTGCCCGTCCATGTTAGAGAGCATATGATATGTATGCTTACCCATCTATGCACATGGTCTACTATTGTATACCTTACAGAGCCACTTATTTGGATGTTGTTGTATAGATGTTTGGGCTTCACCTGGAGCTTGACTCTTGCAGGATGCTTTGCCACTTGTCGGTCTTTACTTGACTTGGATGTTCCTTGGTGGCATGATGTGCTGCAGAGCTATGCATATGCATATGGTTATGGGCTGATTTCATGGCTGAATATCATATGCTTTTATGATAGATGTCTTATTCTTTACTGTACTGTGGTTGGTTATGTCATGCAGTTGGCTACGACTCTTCTTCATGTGGGAGCTTTTGCATCCTTGATTGATGCCTTTATCTCCTCCCATCCATTACGGTTTCATGAGCATATGCAGCATGCTTCTACCATTGATGTACTAGCATATAATTGTCTTTATGAGTAGGTTCCCTATGTTGGGACAGCCCTCAACTGCTTGAGTTTCGTGGATGCTATGGATATCCCTATTCATGATGACTTGGATTCCTTGTCATCTTCTATAGGTTCTTCTACCCTAGATGTTGTTTGCTTCCATTGTGGGAAGCTTGGGCATGTTCAAAGAAAATGCTTTAGACGGATTAGAGAGTAGCAGAGACAGAGACAGACTCGACATGAGTAGAGAGTCAGTGATGCAGCAGGTATTACCACTCTTTCTAGTGGTGAGGTACGTGCAGTTACCCATGATGATGCAGTTGAGCATGTCCTCCTGTCATCTAGTTTCCCTATAGCTTACTTGCTCAATGATCAGGCCCATGCCTTTGATTGGCTTTTTGACTCAATGGCATCTTGTCATGTTACCCCTCATAGAGCATGGTTGTCTTCTTATAGGGAGGTTGATGGATATATTGATCTGGGCCTTGAGCAGACTTATGCTATTGTTGGTACAAGGAACATACACCTAGCTTTGCCTAATGGGACTTCTCTTATACTTAGGGATGTTCTACATGTTCCCATACTCAGTAAGAGCCTAATTTCTGTCAGTCAGTTGCATGATGCAGGTTACTCTGTTTCTCTTCAGAATAGGTCATGGAAGATCTGTCATGGTTGCTTGGTTTTGGCCAGAGGTTCTCGAGTTGGTTCTCATTACCCAGTGCATGTCTCTCATGTGGGAGATTCTATGGTTGCAGTTATTTGGATACCACATGCATTGTTATGGCATTATCGTTTAGGCCATATGCACCACAGAGAGATGGAGATCTTGTCTCGTTCAGACTCATTGCTGCCTCCTATGTCACTTACAGATCTTGATGCTTACTCTAATTGTACTCTTGGTCCTTGCAGAGCCCCCTTGGCTTATGGCGATCGTATGAGGCATGCTCCTCTAGATCTTGTCGATTGTGCAGTATATGGACCTATGCCTTCCCAGCCACTTGGTGGAGCATCGTACTTTGTGACCTTTGTTGATCATGCTACCCATTGTGTTTGGGCTTTTCCCTTGGTGAAGATTGAGGATGCTGCAGTTATGCTTGACAGGTTTATGGATTCTGCTGGTAGCAGGCCTAGGTGCTTGCAGATGGATTATGAGAGTCATGCTCTCTCTCCGAGCTTTCGGACCTGTTGTCAGTAGTATGGCATTGATTTCTTGTGCCCACGGTATTATGGGATTGCTCATGGCATGTGTCTGACCTTACAGGCAAAGGTTGCTTCTATGCTTACCACAGTTGGGTTATCTTATGGCTTTTGGGTTGAGGCCCTTATGACAACAATCTATTTGGTTAACATGATGCCGTGCTTGACCTTGGATGGTATTACACCCCATGAGGCATGGAGTGGCATGCAACCCTCCTATGATTACTTGAGGATGTTTGGCTACCAAGCATCTGTACGTATGCCACATGAGCCTATGTCGTCATGTAGATGTATCCTCCTTGGTTATGGAGACGGTGACTTTAAGGCCTACAGATTATGGGATTTGGATCCCCAGCAGGTCATACGCAACCGCCATGCTGTCTTCTATGAGACACAGACACCTCTTAGCCCTCTTGATGAGCGTTTAGTATGCTTTATGGCTGATTTTACAGCAGCTATAGTGCCATTACAGCAAGCTGTTTATGTGAAAATGAGGCACTTATTGGCCCAGATGACGTAGCTATGCATAGCAGTCAGGGTCAGGATGTTGGTGGTCAGTTGCTATACCCCTTGCAGGATCATGAGAGCCGTTTTCTTGTAGTTTTGTAGGCTAGATAGCCATCCATATGTCAATCTTCTGCTTCGCTGAGGCCAGATGTAGTCTTGAGACCTCGTTGGACAAGTGTCCGGGATGTTGGCCCTCTTTCAATGATTGACACTGGAGAGTTTGACTGCTCTCCGCTGTCTTATATGCGCCACGCTGATGCTATGTGCAACTTTCATGCTTTACAGCCGATGAGTTGTGATTGCTTCATGAGAAGCATTCTTGGATTGCTCCATTGTATGGAGCTGCGGGATCGCTTATCTCCTAGATGTCATGGACTCGGGGATGCTTGACTCTTCTTCTGCAAAGGTTCCCCACACTTCTTGCACAGCTCACTTTCCGATTGGGCATTGGGTGAGATGTTATGATTCCTCACCTTGTCTTTTTTTTTCTTTTCTTTGTTTTCACTCCCTAGCCACATTGGCCTTTTAGTGGGAGATTGTTGGGGTAAAAGGCCTCTAGGCCTACCCATGTATACTGTGACCGCCCATTCTTTATTCATATATAATATGATAGTGCAATAAGGCTGTCAGTTCAGTTGGACAGCACCTACATTGTGTGTGCTCCTCTCCCGCATCTTCCTCTTCTCCTTCTCCACTGCCATTGCATCCCCTTCAGAGAGAGGTTGTAACCACCTCAACCTCCCACCTCTCAAATCACCCGACAAGCCTTTTCCTTTTCCTTTCTTGATATTATAAATTTGAGTTGCATACATTTAAGCTAAGGTCTAAAGACCCTTCAATTTTTGGAATGAGACAAAAGGTGTTTGACCTTTCCTTTCAACATTTTTCAATGTGAGCCTTTTGGACTACACATTTTACATTGCTTCATAATTAAAATTTTGCCAAGAGTTACAAAAGCAAAATGCTATTTCACAAAAAGATGTTTCCATGTTGAGAATTTATTTGCACTGATTTGGGGGTTATCACCTAAATGATAGGGGAGGAGCAGAGGGATTGGGCAAGCTGGATAAGGAGCAATTTAGTGATGTAGAGGCACGACCCTTTTGGAGCACATACCTTTGCAGGTACTTCAATAGTGTCTCATTCTTCTGCCACCTCTATAGAATCCCCTCTAACTCCTTCAAGTACTTTGTCGGATGATGATGAAATAGTACCACCTCTTGATTATCAGGATACTCCTCTTGGTTAGTCATTTGAAAGAATATAGCATATAGTGTTAGGGAGAACATTCCTTTTGCAGAATGCAAGGATTCTAGTTAGAAAATATCTAACATTTAATACTTTACCACCTTAGAGGAAGTAAAAAAGTAAATTCCATGAATCCAAATCGGCAAGTCAAGCCAAAGGTGAGAGCATCTAAATTTTCAAGTAAGAAGAAGGAGGACCATGATTGTCATGTTTCCCAGTTTGAAACTAGATGGACAGCTAGTGGATTTAATCAAATGTATGGAGATCAGGGTAAGTTGCAATAGTTTACAACCACTTGATAGGGGAAAGCAATGAATTGGTTTTCCAATTATTGTATGGTAGCATTTAATACATATGATGAGTTAAGGATTGCATTTTTGGAAATTTTTCGAAAGGTTTAAACCTTGGAAATATATTGAGAAAGATCAAGAGGATAAAGCAAAAGAGCATGTTGGTTGGAGATTATGCCTAGAAGTCGAAAACATGCTGAAAAGGTTGAATGTTGTTGATGCACCATCAATGGAGATGCAAATTAATTATTTTATTAAGAGCTTGATGGGTGAGATTAGGAACCTTATTGCTAATGTGGAGTCAGGTCCAAATAATACATTGGATACTATGATCAGGGCTATTGTGAGGGTTGAGAGAAGTTTGGGTACTTCCTAACAATCGAGGACCCACAAGGATGATGATTCTTCAGGATCAAATTCAGATATAGATGCAGATCCAACATCAGAAAGTGATACTAATAATGATGATAGTGACTATAGCTCAGAATCAGAGGATGGTTCTAGTGATTCGGATGATGAGTCTAGCGGGGGGAAGCATAGGAAGAAGAAAAAGAAATTGATTTAGCTAAATCTAAGAAGAAGAAATCAAAAGATAAGGCAAAGAGAAAGGCACATGAGAGTAAATTGGATAAGAGGATCAAACAAAAGTTGAAAGATTTAGGTCTTATAGATAGCAAGAGGAAGGAAAAGTAATGTGAGATATGCAAAAGAAATGGCCATGAGACCAGGACTTGTTGGTACAATCCTAATATCACACATCATATGCCAATGATGTAGCCTAGGCCAAGACCTATTCAGCTATTGTAGTAGATCACATTACTATTGTCACAATGCCTCAAAGACCTTTCAAGGGACCTAGAAGAATGCAAGAAAGGTAGCCTTGGGAAAATGTTCAACCATCACAATAGCAACAAACTACCCAAATGAGAGCATGCCATTATTATGGGGGAGGATCACCTCTCTTTTGTCCCACTATCTCCCTAGCATCCACCTTTTTCCTCGATGGGTATATCAACATGGCAATAGCATGCTACTCTAATCAGTAAGCATGAAATGCATTTTTGAAATTGGATGGGAAGATGGACTTACACTATATTAAAGTAGAGGATTTTCTTGAAGAAGTCATGGTATTAGCTATCACCAAAAGTCAAGCAATTCCAAAGCTTGATTGGCAGGGAATAAGAGAAGGCAAGGAAAAAGGCAACAAAGCAAGTTAGAAAGTTGCAAAAACTTGGAGGAAAAGCATTATATGATCAACTTGATGATCTGGGGGGTTTAGATATTTAGTTTCCTAAATAGCAAGAGTAACTGCCTAAACAACATGATCAATTCCTTGACCAGAAAGGAACAATATCTCATAAGTACAACATTAGGAAACTACAGCAAGGGGTTCAGAAGACCTATTTTAGGCTTTAGCCAAGTGCTCTCTTCAATTAACCTTGGAGAAAATTTTGGATTTAATTCCTAGATTTAAGAAAAAGTTTCTCTTAAAGATAAGGCTAAAACAACAAGAATCCTTGGAGGGTACAATAGTACCTAATCATGTAATTTTTTAGCATTGGGTACTTCTTAAGTGTCAAGCACTTATATCGACACAACAAGAGGTTGTGGATTATCAAGTGCCCATCATTTAAGTGTAGGACTAGGAAGAAAGCATGATGATGTCATGTTGGATGGGGGTTCAAGAGTCAATATACTTCCTAAACATACATATTTGGCAACCAAGCAAGAGGAGCTGCTACCAACCCCATTTCAAGTCAAGATGGCAGACCAAAGAAGGTTATAGCCCAATGAGGGTGCACATGCTTTATGCTAAGAAAAAGAAGTGTGTGTTTTTCAAAAGGCAGATTGAATATCTAGGGTTTATAGTATCAAAAAAAGAGTTACTATAGATTCTTTTTTTGCAAATAAAGTGTGGCTAATTATATTACTTCAGAAAAAAACCTGAATACAAAGAAGTGCTCATGCTCAACAGACTAGCTGGAGCTGATGATGAGTCACAGATATATCGAGTATACAAGCCTCTTAAGGTGGTCTAGGGGAGATGGGGGCAAGAAGCCATGGAGGGGGGTGTATCGCCAACTGGGGCTTCTTGCCTGCATCATAAAGAACAGTTCTTGTCCACCCCAAGTGCACTTGAAGTGAAAACGGAACTCCTGACGAGCTCGAGACTCACCCTGCACCTAGTCCCATCGGCCGCGGAGGGAGTGAATGATGGAGGTCTAGAGCTCTGCCAAAGTTGCATGTATTGAAAGTCTCTCTCTGCCGCCGAAAACCTCTTGACATCGCGCCTTCCAAATGTGACATCCAATAAAACTCCCTACGATCTCCCATACCTCAGAGCAGTCTATTGTGGGCTCCAATACCTGGCGGATGGGTAGAGCCTACAAGCTAACCACTGCGCATGGCCTAACCTCAATGATGAAGATCGTGTTTTGCATCCCAGCCTCATACAAAAGGTGATGGCCCTAGCTAACTGCTTGCTAGTAGAAAGTACCCCATGAGATACATCCAAGGCTAGGTGCTATACGGCAGAGAATGCGGCATGCTCCTTGCCACACGAGCTCCACTGCCTCACACAACCAAAGGTAGTGCTTTTGGAGTTTCCAGAGATTGATGTAGGCAGCCTTTACAATCTCCATCCTTCTACATCTGGGCTAACCAGCTCCACCGGTCTCCATGTGCCAACAGCCATAAGAAATACGAACCCTCCTCGGCCTCCAGCTGTCCCATAGGCAGCACCGGAAAATCTACCAAAAAGTATATGTGATTATGTGCTTCGCCCAGTACCTGTTGCTGGGCCGGGTCCTAGAATCGGCCCTTGACCCTCTTGTGTTTGGCCATTCGGTCCACCACCATTCGGACACTTAGGACTCGTCTCGGCCGAATCAACCATTTAGCCCATCTTACTCAGACACATGAAAAATCAGCCCTCGGCCCCAACCCCACTCAACCAAATTCACCATTTGGACCAACTTTCCATTCGGCCCATCTGACTCGGCCCTTGGCCATTTGGCCCAAACCCATTCTAATGAACCACTCGGCCCTCGTCCCACGGTCGATTTAGCCCACTACCGTTCAGCCGTTCGGCCATCCAACAACCACATTTAGACTAGCTGAATTTGACATTCATATTAGTTGCATTCGGCCCTTTCTCATTCGGGCCCTTGGCCATTCGGACAAGTTGAATCGGACATTCAGCCCCTACAATTCGGACCTGTTGAGCGAAATTTTGATTTTTTCAAAATTTTAACATGTAGACCCTGAAACTGACCAAGAGACCATATAGAGCCAAAACCACATCATAGATCTATCATTGGGCTAAAATCTAGAGCAAGTAGTTCAAAACTTGGCTACAAACGGTCCTTCAAATCGTGCATTGTATTTATCGTAATGGTCCTACGAGCTGGGGGGACTGCCCCCCGAACCCCTGCAAAGGGGGCTCTAGCCCCTCCACACCTCCCCCAAGTAGGCTGGAGAGAAAACGTGCGCCATGACAGGTCCTCCAAATTAGATCCTAGTGTAGTGATGGCTCTACACAAGCATAGATTCTCGCTTGCAAAATAGCAATCAAAAGCCCATACCCAAACAAAGACAAATAAAGATCCTAGAACCTCAATGGGCCAATCTAGCCAACAAGGGCAAAAAGGCCACACCACAAAAACATGTATAGGTTGCATTCGGATGGCATCTAGCCAAAGCAGAATGCAACAACATCAAGCTACAACTGCAAGGATGACTAGACATGACAGTCCTATGATGATAGATGCACTTTGAACAGCACTACACAAACCACCCAAGACATCAGTGAAGAATCCACATTTGGTTGTGCAATTGGGGACTCAAAGACAATGTATTATAAGACTTAAATTTATAAGCCAAGACCTAGAAGATGAAGACATAGTACCACATGCTTATCTTAGGGTCAAATTCACAACAAAAAGGGAGCATTATATCGATGCTCTTATCAATGAAGGAGTTGATTTTAATATGTTGACCTATGTAGCATGGACCCTACTAGGCCAACGAAAGCTAACACCAACTGATGCAACTCTTAATCCTTATGGGGGACAGCCACAAGCACTTATACGGAAGTGAAAAATCCTTGTAACTATTGAAACTGAAAGCTTGCCTATCCTATTCTATGTTTCTCCAAATAGTGCTAATTGTGAAAAGGAAACCCTCCTAGGATGACCCTTCAAAAGGGCAACGAAGTGTGAGGCCAATTACGTAGCACAGAGGATACACTTGACACTATCAGGTGTGAGGATAATCACAACCTTTAGTAAGGGTGACCTCATCAAACCTCGAGTGAAGGACAAGGAACATTTTGACATACCAGACAAGTCTAGTGATGAGAGCAAGGACTTGTTGAAAGAGTTGATACAAGCGCATGTTGAACAGAGAGAACTAGTGAGCAAGGCCATGCTTGAAATAAGAAGGTCAGGAGACAATGCGAACGACACGACTTGGACATACAAATATCGTAGAAGACCACAAAAGAAGCCCAAGCCTTATAGACGAAGGTATCGAGCCAGCACAATGCCGCGATGGATATCCAAAGTGTTGCTATGTAATCAAGGGTATTACATAGGAAACCGATAGATTTGGGTACCAAAACCCTCTGCTAAACCACCTCTGTTAACTGAAGGCTAGGACGTATCAAGAGCAAAGAAGCGCAGGAGGAAATCTAAACAAAAAACCAAGTCTCGAGTCAAAAAGATTGGAGTGACTGATCCCCTCACAATTGAAATCAAGAAACCAAAGAGGACTATTCAAAGGGTAGATCCTCAGGCTAGCGTGCTTAACTAGCGGATATCAAATGTAACCGTCGAGTGTGCACAAAAGCCACTAGTGCCCAAGGAGCCTTTGACGTCCCAAGAAGATAATGAGCACCACATGTGCAATGTTGCTCATGATAAGGCTAATTGCTCAACAAAGCAAATGGTAGAATCATCTAATAGCCATGAGAAAATCTTCTAGCCAGTGCCAAGTCCACCTAGGAGTCCCAAATCTCCTACACCTTCTTTCTCTAAATGGAACATGAAGCACAACAACAGTTGCCAAGTACAACTGCTCAATCACAATCTCTATCTCCATCTGATTTTCCAAATGTCCAAGATGTGGGACATGACAACACCCCTAATTCTCAACCTAGGGATATGCAAGTGCAATCCACCATGGCTAGCTCATCTGCACAAGCGAATGCTCAAAGGGCAACAAAAGACACTACCACTTTCAATCTTCCTAAGGACTTGACACCGCAGTCTACTAATAGTAGCCAATCCAGTGAACTAATTGCTACTACTTCCAATTAGGAATCACTGCAGCCACATCCTTTGGCCGTGACGATGCCCCTTGCGAAAGGTATCATTAGCAATTCACATGTAGAAGAGGTGTCACAACCAACATCCTCGACACCTTCAGCACTTCCAAAGCACCTAAAACCTAGGCTTGAGGAGAAATCTCTCGAAGATTTGGCCAAGGAGATGGCGCATCTGACCAATGAACCAAAGATGAAGTGCAGGATGAAGCTTGATCACAAGCTGACAACCATCACACGTGGGTACGTCCATGTGGATGTCAAAAGGCCAATGCTAGAGTACACAAAGCTCATAGCCAAACCCCTGACTTGGGATGAGCAACAACATGTTTGCTCCCACTATGTAGGTGTCCGCTGAAGAAGTCATAAAGGACATCCCAAAGGCCACAGCTAGAGAATTGCACTTGATACCCTCACTCTATACTGCTCAATGTGAGACAAACAAGGAAAAGCTCAAAGCAATCAAACAAAAAGGGAAAGGAAAAGGAAACTTTGTGTAGAAATGGTACTCCAACCTGAGTTTGGTAGCCAAAATTGGCCAACACTGACTAATGACACTCGTCTCGCTGAGTAAAGGAAACCCCCTTGGACATCAATACATGATCCCATATATGTTGCCTCGACCTCATTAAGAGTGTTAGCAATGGCCCATGAGGTCCAGCTTTTTACCACTGTCCAAAAACATCCCTTGTATGATAAACTACTTCTAGGAGAAGATCTATACGTGGCTAGCAGGCTAGGAGTAGCGAGCATGGTACTTGATGCTAGCACATATGACTTCCGCCTCACTCAAGACCCTGCAATCCTAGATATCTATGCTTCCCATCAATACAACCCTGACTTCTTTAGCTGGTTTCGTCCAACCTTACATGACAGGAATCCTAAACTGTCTCTTGGTTCTACACTAGATTCGCCCAAACCTCCTAAACAAGAGAAAAGTAGCTCTAAACACAACACTTGCACTGATAAGAAGCAATGAAGGCATGTTTCAATGGGTAAGGACAAGAGTCTAGAGCAAACACCTGATCAGGAGCAGCTGCCAATGCAATCAGATGAGGGGCTACGGAGAGGAATTAGCTGAAGAGCTAGACTCTCCAAAAAGAGAGGCAATTGCACCCTCACAACCTAGCGAGGCTGTTCAACAGACCATAGCTATGTACCATGAGGACACACTAGAGAAAGAGAATACTGAGGCCCAACCAAGCACATCAACGACTGACCTAGTTTAGGGTCCTGAGTCTTTAAAGGATACACCTTGATTGCCCAAGAAAAAGAGGAGAAAACAATGGCAGTTGCAAGTGGATGTAGACGCCAAGAAGATTGAGACCAAGAGTGCTGAAGAGCTGAGGAATAAGGCATCAAGTCCACCGACGAATGAACCCATTGCCATCTCTCCTAATAGCGGTGAAACCTCAGACACATCCATATGTTCCGATAAGTCAAAGTAACCGTTACCATCAACGGTTTCTTGCAACACTTAATCCATCGACAACAGAACTTGCATTGACCAATCAAGAGTGGATACAACACTGTCGTAACAAGTTGACGAAACTATATCAATCACATCCAAGGAGAACCATGACACAATAGGAGTAAAGCCTCAGGAGAAACATGAAAACCCTGAGGACAAAAGAAATCCTAGCATTTACCAATCTTGCTCATTTAGGCCTGAGCCCCCAGCTATGCTAAAGCCTAGGAAAACTCCCAGAATCTTGCATGAGATAGCAATCGAGCAAGCCTTCATAGAACATAGAAGTGTCACGGAGTGCTTAATTGAGTGGGAGGCTAAACTCAAATTATTTGCACGTGTCTACGTCTTTGTGGACATGGGCACATTCCCTAGGGAGTAGCTTGAGGAATACTTGCCATATCCGCTATCCTAGGAAGAGCAAGAATATCTTAACAAGCACTATGACAGGCTCCTATATGAACGCATGCAAGTTGTCTCCGACGAGGAAGCCAACGAGCTACACTTAACTATGACATTCAATGAAGTGCTTTGCCAACCAAATCTCTTAGAGATAGAGCAACTAAAGTGCAATCAGAGGGTCGAAGTCAATTTGAAAAATGTTGGTTTGAAAACCGTGCTACAATGGCCGAACTTGGAGCCCAGATTATGAGAGTCTCAGAGGAGCGACTAGCCAAATGGCAATCTTAAAGAGACCCAACCTATGTGGCGCTAACTTCCTTTCGAGTACTAACTACCATTTGGGGTATGGACTTAGTCGGAGCTAGCCAAGAGAACTCTCTGATTGATAAAATTCTCACTGAGGAGGAGCTACATGTTGCTAGTAGACTCAGACAACGTACCATGCTACTCGATGTTGAAAATATCTATTGTTATTGAGTAGGTTGCCATGAGTACTAGATGTGTGTGCCACACTCCTAAGTTCTACAATTGGTTTTTATCCTCACGAAGTGACATGGATTCATAAACATGTACATAAATAAACAATGAGTTTTGTGACTATGTATAAATAATACCAAAAAAGCAAAGCCAGCACACACACAAGCAATGATAATCAAGTGTAGGTGATGTGCATCGAAGTCAACACCATGGGATTCAGATAAGTGATGTCTCTTTGAGCTGCACTTGTTCATTATGGTTGAATCATATGACTTGCATGTACTCTCATGAGTTGTCAAGTGAATGTAGGACGACAGAGGTCTTTGTACAAAAGCATCCAATGTCCAAGTCACGACAATACCACCAACCCCACAGAGAACCATTATGGAGAAAGCGACATAAATGCTAAGAATAAAGAGCCATGATGGAAACCCTGCTGTTGGAAGAGAAAGTCACCCCTACAGAAAGCATACATTGCATTTGAGCATGGCCTAAAGCCTAGTCATTGGCTACTATCTCTTTCTTTGTCAGACTCTACATTCAGGGAAAGATTAAGGTGGCAAGCTCCTGTTCAGGACGGAAGAGCAAGCAAAGTACAGCTTAATGGTGGAAACGAGGGGTTTGATGACACCCAAAGAAGCATAAAAACAAGGCACAAAAGAATTCAAGCATGCATCATATTTTTATGTTTTGTCAAGAGAATAATAATAAATTGTTACAAAATCACTAAAGTAATATCCCACATAAAGGGGAGGGGGGCCACATCTATTAAAGTCAATGGTATGCTTTCAAGTGTTATGTGCATGCATTTGTAAAGGGTAGGAATGCTCAAAATTAAAGGCCAAAGGCCTTATAATATAAAATGTATCAAAGTTTCAAAGAAATAATAAAAATACGAAGGGGTGTGCTTTTTGGGGAAGAGGTGGGGTGGAGTGCACGAATGGTTATGTGCCTCTTTCCCTTCCCTCTCTTCTCCAATCACATATTCTCCTTTTTGGTGGTGCCAAAAATTTGTCCTCTCTCCTCTCTCCTCTGTCTTTTGTGCAGAAATTCCTCTTTTCCCTTTTGTTCTTGCATAATGATTGAAGCTATGGATGAAGATGATGAAGATGACAAATTGGTTCATTATTAAAAAAGAGACTTATGATTTCTTTTCAGTTTTGAGATTAATTGCAGAACGATACACATAGATTTTGTGTGCTTTGTCGCTGGTTTTGTGGTTGATTATGTTCGTGGGAGGGTTGCTGTCATTTTGGTGCGCAGCTGGGGAAGAAGCTGATCTCAACAACTATTTGATTGGGATTATACATTAATAAGCAATGCTAATGCAGCCCTGGAATGAGAAGCTGATGGAGAATAAATCCTCCGGCCATAACCGGCTATTTCTAAGGTTTGATGGAAGAAAAAGAAAATGATTCAAGTTTTTTGGAGGTGGAGGAGGCACATTTTTTCTAAAGAAGAAGAAGATTATTCTCAAGTCCTTTGTCACCATGTATTATCATCGCAATAAGGTTGCTGAAAATGAAGACCTCATCTTCAAGCAACACCAATATGAGAATTCCTTACAGGACAAGATTGATTTCATCCACTAATATGAGGGCCTCATGCACTATGCCCAATTCAAGAGGTTAAATGAACCCCGGACTGACCATCGCTCCATCACTGAGAAATTGGAGGCAATCTGAGCACAGCAAGAGCAAGCACTCTTTGAACGCCGATAGAAGCTCCACCATCTCCTCAAAGATGAAGATAGCATGCTCCATCCTGAGATGCTGACCGGGAGCATGAAACTTGTTGAAAGAAGAGCATGGCTCAAAGCCCAGTCACAGAATTAGAACATCCAGAGACAAGAAAAGGTAAGAGAACAAGAATCTCTGACAGCAGTAGAAGGAGGGTTTCACTCCTAGTTATGATTATCTCCTTCCTCACATCAATCATCACCAGCAGCGTTCCATTGCAACACAATAGATGAGGTGGCCATCTCTTCTATAGAAGACATCAAAAGGGCAAAGACAACAAGCAAAGGGGGAGGGTGATGAGGGTTTTGAGGAATTCGGCTGAGAATAGGAAGAAAGAAGAGTATAACAGAGAAAATGATAAGCAGGCCATGGATCCCTATTGGTACCCGCTTCCATATCCTGAGAAGAAGAAGAAGAATTAGGGTTGTAGAGAGAAAGGATGACCTTCCATCACTGTCCCAAGAATCCCTCGATCATCTTTCACCATTGGGCCCCAACTTCTTGGTCAGAAAGAGAGAGAGTAGTGATTGAACTTGTATGTTTGGCTCCTTTTCAAGATCCCCGTGTACCCCCCAAGAGAAACAGCTAGAGAGAGAGAGTAGGAGGCGTGGCCACTCGCAAGTGGATGCTCTTAAGGTCATCATGGGCCCCAAAACTCCAGTAAATGAAACCATGCCACATCTAGTTCTGAAAAAACACATACACACTTCTGCGAGAGAGAGAGAGAGAGAGAGAGAGAGAGAGAGAGAGAGAGAGAGAGAGAGAGAGAGAGAGAGAGAGAGAGAGAGAGAGAGAGAGAGAGAGAGAGAGAGAGAGAGAGAGAGAGAGAGAGAGAGAGAGAGAGAGAGAGAGAGAGGTAGACAGAATAATCTATAGCAACATGAGGGTTCCCACCAATCCCCATTGGGGAAGGTTGTTTGACATCGAAACAAAATATGATAGTATTTTGGTTTGAGAGAAAGAAAGAGAGGAAGCAATGGTGATATTAGAGAAAAAGAGGACACATACACAAAAAATGAAGAAGGAGAAGGGGCAAGAAAGGAATTAGAAGAAGCAATGGCTACAAATTCTTTTCCACTATGGCAAACATCAATGCAAGTGGTAGAACATGAAGGACACAAAGAAGCAGACATGAAAGATTTTCTCCATCTCAGAATTTTGATGTTTCATGTTGCTACATGCTTTGATGAGATGTCGGACTGCCAACACATTGTGCCTCCATCATTAGAGAGAGAGAGAGCGCTAGTCCCTTCCTCTTCATCGATAGAACAAACGGTTACGACACATAAGGAAAATCGAGGAGAAGCGAGATGTGAACAACAAGACTCATTGCAGGGGATGGAGAAGAAGAAGAAGGAAGGGAATATGATGGATAAGCAGTGGAATGGAGAAGCCCAGATCCCATAAAGTACTTTGGGAGAAACAAGAGGAGGTCCCTCCTTGTGCAGCACAGGTGCTTGAGCAAAGTAGCATAACGCTATAGGATGAATCAAGATGAAGACGAAGAATGCAAGAAGAAGCGAAGGAGAAAATCGTGTGTACCATGCATCACAAGTACTGCCACAAGGGGTTCATAGCGACATCATCCATTGTGGCCTTGAAGTTTTTTTTAAAAATAGATAAAGCTGAAGGCAAGAATGATGAGGAATGAGCAGGAAGACAAAAGTGTTGTCACAGCCCCAATGGTCGTGTAGTAGGGCAAGACCCATCATTCATGTGTGATGGTGTTTTTGAAGGCTCAAACCCAATACAAGATTGGTTTTCAAAAGAAAGGGCTATGCAGCTTTATCAGAGGTAAACTTAGCTTTCACAGTCGCTTCAACTCTGCGGGTCCTTCACATCTCCAAGGCGCCCTCTTCTTCCTCATCGATAGCCCTCCCTCTTCATCCTTATCCAAACCCTCTTCTTCTCTATCCCACCCTCATCTTCCTCAAAAGACGCCGCTTGCCCTATTTTCTACATCCCTTCGTCCCATCTTCCAAAACAACCTAAATATGAATGAAGGGGCAATTAATTCAAGAAAGACATTTTAAAAACAAACAAATAGCAAATAAAAAGCATTTAGGTGAAATTTTCATATGCACACCCTTTTGAATTGGATTGCACCTAATCAATCCACCTTTCCACTATACCTTATGCCTCTACTTAAGCACTACCATAACCCTCCAATTTTCATATGCACACCCTTCTGAATTGGATTGCACCTAATCAATCCACCTTTCCACTATACCTTATGCCTCTACTTAAGCACTACCATAACCCTCCAATTTCTCATAGTACAATGGTATTTTTTCCTTTCACCTTCTAAATTCTTACATATTTGTCCTCCCTCCATTATCCCTTACTGGGGGGAGTCCTTGTGATCATTTTCTTATGTAGCTCAAATCCTTCTTTTCCCTCGAGAGGACATACAAACAACCACATTAAAAAACAAACCAATTTAAATATGAAACTTAGAATAATTAAAATTTTATCCTTTTAAAAACCCTTAAACAAAAATAAACCAAACAAAATAACTAATATAATATCAAACTTAAACACATACATTACAGCCTTTCTAACCGTGATGTTCATAATTAACATTTAAAATGAACACTCCTTTATAAAGATGAATTTCTATTGAAGTTTAATCCTCGTAGCTAACAATGCTAACAAAACCTTGAGTGCGTTTGGAGCTACATGATGAAGGAAGTCATTCTTCTTTCTCCATTGGACACAGAAGTTATTCTCATGATTCCATGTTGAAGATTAATCCCTATCCTTTGAAAAGTATACAAGTTTTTCAACGTGGGAGTGCAATGGAGGTAGGATTTCCCTTACTCTAGTGATCATGGATTTGGAGTCCCATACCCTACCATGGCTAGGCCTCATCCTTGTGATCGAAGTTGTTTTACTAACAATTTTGGAAGTTGTTTATGTTAGACAGTGGTTCTTCTTTGACAAGGTTCACGAGGATGCTTCACATTTCAGTGTGGGAGGAATATGATGACACCCAAAGAAGCATAAAAACAAGGCACAAAAGAATCCAAGCATGCATCAATATTTTTATGTTTTGTCAAGAGAATAATACTAAATTGTTACAAAATCACTAAAGTAATATCCCACATAAAGGGAAGGGGGGCCACATCTATTAAAGTCGATGGCATGCTTTCAAGTGTTACATGCATGCATTTGTAAAGGGTAGGAATACTCAAAATTAAAGGCCAAAGGCCTTATAATATCAAATGTATCAAAGTTTCAAAGAAATAATAAAAATACAAAGGAGTGTGCTTTTTGGGGAAGAGGTGGGGTGGAGTGCACGAGTGGTTATGTGCCTCTTTCCCTTCCCTCTCTTCTCCAATCACATATTCTCCTTTTTGGTGGTGCCAAAAATTTATTCTCTCTCCTCTCTCCTCTGTCTTTTGTGCAAAAATTCCTCTTTTCCATTTTGTTCTTGCATAACGATTGAAGCTATGGATGAAGATGATGAAGATGACAAATTGGTTTTTTTATTAAAAAAGCGATTTATGATTTCTGGCGAGAGGGAGAGGCATAGCGTGCCACGAGGAGACAAGTAGGAGGAACGGGGGGTAGTAGGGGGCATGATGGCAGGTCAGTAGCATGATGGGCGAGAGTAGTTCATGATGTTACTATAGATTCTACCCAGGTCAAGGATGTAAAAGAATGGTTGCCCCCACAGTCCATCAAAGAAGTGGTAGTTTCTTAGGATTGATGGGATGGTATTGAGTCTTTGTCAAGGACTATGCCTTGATCATTGCACCTCTTATGGACTTACTAAAGAAGAAGACTTGCATTGTAAGGACTCCAATCAAGCAATCCATTTTTGAGATAATCAAGCAAAGCTTTGTAATTTTGAAGCTTCTTGACCTAGACTAAGGATTTAAGATTGTAAGAAATGCAAGCTCTCTTGCATTGGGTTGTGTATTGATGCAAGTATTAAGAATCACGTGGGGGGGGGACTTGCTTGAGCTGCTGTGCCAAACACGCACTATGTACACAAGAGGAAGCTCACTCAAGAACACAAGAAGAGAGATGGAGACCAAAACGTTTTCTTGCTCTCTTTTTTTCTTCTTCTTCCACACACTATATAATGTACACAAAGTATAGATAAGATACAACATAAAGGAAAGTGGCCTACTAAGTCAAACAGTGCATAACAGACTACACTAATCGAGTGGCACTATATCTTTGCCAGCTATAGGTAGGAGTAACAAACTAAATATAATAAGTGATAAGTTAGTGGCCATGTGAGTATCATAATGACCACCAACATGCTAAGTGTAGACGTGCGGACCCATCTAGCCAGGCAGTCCATCATCCATATCCGCACATGTTGAGCTTGCCATCTCAACACTCCCCCTCAAGCTCAACTCTATCTCTGCAACTCCAAGTAAGCTTCGAAACTTTTGAAGCTTCTCTTCACCCGGTGCCTTAGGAAATGTCAACTATCTGATCCTATGTGCTGACATATACCAAGTCAATCTCTCCTACAAGTACCTTCTCTCTCACAAAGTGGTAGTGCACCTCAATGTATTTTGTCCTAGCACGGAACACTGGATTCCTAGCTAACTATATGTTGCTCATGTTGTCACAATGAATGACAACTAGATCATCTCCCTACATATCCAAATCACCTAATAACTTTTGCAGCCATACCACCTCACATGCTGCCATAGCAGCACCTCTATACTCAACCTCCGTATTCGATAAAGCAACTATAGGTTACTTTTTGTTGCTCCATGTAACCGTTGCACTACCAAGGGAAAACATGAATCCACTAGTAGACCTTTTGTCTAATATGCTACCATCCCAATCTACATCTATATATCCAAAAACATGTACATCCTTACCTGCCTCATAAAAAAGTCCATAATGTAAAGTGGACTTCACATATCTCAATATACATATAACTACATTCAAATGAGGCTTTCTAGGCATCTGCATAAACTGACTGACAAGGCCAATAGCATAGCTCAAGTTAGGCCTTGTGATAGTCATGTAAATCAAACTCCCTACCATCCTCCTGAACATAATAGGGTCTTCTAACTCATCCCCAACGTCGGCACTCAACTTCACATTTTGCTCCAATTGTACTGAAAGAGGCTTACATGCTGTCATACCATACGTGGGTAACATATCCAAGCCATACTGCCTTTGGGATTGCCATATACCATCATCACATCTGATCACCTCAATACCAAGAAAGTATATCAGCTTACCCAAATCCTTCATCTCAAACTTCTTCTTCAAGAAGTCCTTAACTTCAGCAATCCCATTGTCAATGTCACCTGTAATAATCAAGTCATCCACATAGATGACTATGATGACCAAACCTACATCTCCCTTTCTCACATAAAGTGAGTGATCAGCATCAAAAATACAAAATCCAATATTGACAAGATACTCTCCAATCTTGTCAGACCATGCTCTAAGTGCTTGCTTTAGCCCATAGAGAGCCTTCTTTAACACCTGCACACATATGTGGGATGCTCTAAATCCTCATAACCTCCTGGTTGCTCCATATACACTTCTTCTTGCAATTCACCATGCAAAAAGGCATTCTTAACATCCATTTGTTGCAAATTCCAACCTTTGGCTACTACCAAGGCAATCACGCATCTAATAGTTGCCATCCTAGCGATTGGATTGAATGTCTCTTCATAATCTATGCCATATGTTTGAGCATAGCCTTTTGCAACCAACCTAGCCTTACACATGCTAACGGAACCATCTACATTATGCTTGACCTTGTAAACCCACTTATAGCCAATAGCTTTCTTATCCTTAGGCAAGGGTACCAAATCCCAAGTCTTATTAGCTTCTAATGCAGTCATCTCCTCATCCATTGTTGCATCCCAATAAGCATGACCAACAGCATCTTCAAAACAAGTGGGCTCAACATCCTCAACTAGTTTCACCACATAAGCATAATGGTGAGCTGCATAACCTTCAAAACCAAATCTTTTAATAGGGTATCTGACCCCTGCTAGACCTGCGTACCACTGGATCACTCAATGGAGCCTTTATATTACTATGAGCTCTTTGTACACCTGGTGTCCTGACTGAAGGAATAACAAACTCATAATCCAAACTCACTAAACCACTAGAATCTTTATCAAATCCCAAATGACTAGTAGATGCATCATTACCATCCAGCATTTTCTTCTTTCCTTTGTCTTTGCAACACTTACAGATCCACCTGAAGATGTAGGGCTACTCCTTAGTCTCCCAAACTAAGGGCCCATTGCAGGTGTAGTACTAGATGATGTTTCTAGTCCACTAAGACTCCTTGATTCTTGCTTTTCTTTTTGCACATAGCTATCATGATCAATATCATCATCTAATACATCACCAGCATATGCATACCAACTGCTCATCTCATAAAAAATAACATCCTTGCTCACTCTGAACTCACCTGTGAGTTATAACAACGATACCCTTTCTGCTCTAAAGAGTATCCAATAAAAATACATTTTTCAGCCTTTGGATCAAGCTTCTTCTGTAGCTCATATGGCACATGAACATATGCAATGCAGCCAAATACCTTCAAGTGTGATACATCGGGCTTCTTGCCAGTAAAGCATTCTTCGGAAGTCATCCCATGAACTGCAATTGTGGGGGTTCTGTTCATAATATAGACAGCTGTATGAACAGCTTCATACCAAAAACGTTTTGGCATATTCTTTTCAACCATTAATGCATGTGCAACTTCTGCAATATGCCTGTTTTTTCTTTGGCAACCCCATTTTGTTGTGGGATATACTTGCAAGTAAATTGCCTCTTGATCCCATGAGTTCTCAAGGAGCTTCTAAACTCATTAGAGAGGTACTCTCCCCCTCCATTTGATCTCAAGCACTTCACTTTCAAGCCAGTTTCCAACAACTGCCTTGAAAGATTTGAAGTACTCAAATATGTCACTCTTTTCCTTCATGAAATATACCCATAGCTTCCTTGAATAGTCATCAATAAATGTGACAAAGTATTTGCTACCACCAAGAGATACATTCTGTGTAGGCCCCCAAACATCTGTATGCACTACGTCAAGTATTTTTATGCTCACTTATCTATCATGCAAGAAGGGTTGTCTTGCCTGCTTACCAAACTGGCATGCTTCACAAACTTTATGAAATTCTGCAACTCTAAAGGAAGGCAACCGATCCTCTGGACTACATTAATTTCAACCTTTGCACATTTGCATGTCCAATACGTTTATGCCGTATTTCAATATCTGCAACCACTCCTTTTCCTTTAGCATACATAGCAGCATCCTTTGCAGGAATTCAAATATCTAAAGTGAACATGCAGCCAACTCTAGTTCCTTTTGTGACCAACTTGCACTTATCATTAAAGTCTTCTACAAAATAACCTTTAGCATTGAATCGAACCTGCAACCCTTGCTCTACCATTTGGCCAATAGACACTAGATTCTTCATGAATGAAGGCACATGTAATACATTTGTCAGACTCTTTGTTTGGCCATCATGCAAGGACAAGGGAACCTTTCCAATATGTGAAATTGGGTGGCATGAATCATCACCCATCTTCACATAACCTGGATTTTGTAAGTCTTGCATCTCTCCAAACCATTCAACATGACTGATCATATGATTAGATGCACCTGAATCCACTAATCCATACATTATCATGTGTCCCCTTTCCTGTAACTACATTCATCACATGCTGCATAACAAACAAACACTCATTTTTGTCTTCATTTTGTCGTGAAGATGATGCATAATTTCCTTGTTGTAATTTACCACTGTGAATATCATCCTTCTTAGTATAACAATGGACTCCAATATGACTTGTTTTGCCACAATAATGCCAAACAATAGCAGAATTTCTAGAACCTGTGTTCTGCCATCCACCTCTTCCTCTAGAGCTCGCCCTACCTCTAAAGTTTCCTCGGCCTCCTGAAACCTGCATTTCACCAAATTGCTGATTGAACCTATTTTGCTGGTTATCACCAGCACGTCCCATACCATGGCATCTCGAAGAGGATCTACCATGTCCCCTTCCTGAACTTGAGTAAAATTCTTGGACCTATTCACCATTTCTTTCAGACGAGTCACCCTGCATATTGATCTCTTCGATAATCACGAGAGAGACTAGCTCATCAAAATTTGGAAATGGCTTTTGTACATATAATGAAGTAACAAATGATTTCCATGCCTTCTCATTATTAAGGCTACTCAAAGTGGATGAAACCAAATCATCATCATCAGGCATTGCATCAATCGCTGCTAAAGCATTTGCAATGCTCCTCACCTTCAAAACATACTCATTGACAGACATTAACCCTTTCTTCAAGGTATTCAACTCTTGCTTGAGTTGAATCTTTCATGCCTTTATATTTATTGAAAACATGTTCTCAAAAATTGTCCAAGCTGCATGTGAAGTTTCTACATTCTTGATATGTCCCAGCATAGTATTATCAATGACTGCAGAAGTACATCACCTTTTTATTTTTTTGCATTCCATTCTTTCCATGCCTTTAGTTCATCTACAGTCGGAGGGATACCCAGTTCTAGCTCCTTTTCTTCACCTGAAACAAACTCATAAAAGCCCTTTCCAATGACGAAGTTCATCACACGGAACTTCCATGAAGGGTAGTTGTTCCTGTCAAGCTTCTCAATAATGGGATTTCCAATGTTCTCTGCCATTATCACAAAAAGGGATACAACACAACAAGCTAGTCTTCTGCAGCCTTTCACAACAAGTGCATAGCAATACACCAAGTAACCTTTTTCATTGATTGCTCAATAATACATGTAATTTGCAACATGTTTGTAGATAAACCTTATGTTTGCTTCCTGGCAAACACCTCAAAAAAGTATAGATTCGAAATCTGTAACATGTGCACCCACGTTCGGTCAATATAGCCGAAATCATAGTATACCCTGAAACTATTGTTCACAACCTTGCAGCTCTAAAATGGGACCTGAAACGGCCTCAGATGCCCAAAAAATTTGCGGGACAACCCTAAAGGGCTAATCTACAGAATATACATTGCTCTGCATGCACACCAAATCTCACAGCAATTTGAGATCTCCGCAGGCACTATCCAAGAGAAAGAGTGGAAGAATGGGAGAGCTTCTTACCCATTGCTTGCTTGCTCGAAGCTTGCTTTTTTTCCTTCACTTCAATCTTCAAAATCAGCCTCTCTCAGTGGCGCGGCTCTGATACCATGTCAAGAATCGCATGGTGGGGGGACTTGCTTGAGCTGTTGCGCCAAACACACGCTGTATACATAAGAAGAAGCTCACTCAAGAATACAAGAATAGAGATGGAGGCCAAAACGTTTTCTTGCTCATTTTTTTTCTTCTTCTTCCACACACTATATAATGTACACAAAGTACAGATAAGATACAACGTAAAGGAAAGTGGCCTACTAAGTCAAACAGTCCATAACAGACTACACTAATCGACTGGCACTATATCTTTGCCAGTTGTAGGTAGGTGTAACAAACTAAATATAATAAGTGATAAGTCAGTGGCCATGTGAGTATCATAATGACCGCCAACATGCTAAGTGTAGACGTGTAGGCCCATCTAGCCAGGCGGTCCATCAGCAATGTCCGCACGTGCTGAGCTTGCCATCTCAACAACAAGATGGACATTCAATTTCTTATTCTTCAAGAAAGAAGAGTCGTGAAAGAAACTATGTTATTCATGACTGAGAGTTGTTGGTTGTGATCTACGCTTTCAAGTTGTGGAGACAAAGCAAGAAATTCACCTTGGTATAACATATCACAAAATACTCAAATAGATCTTTACCCTACTAGACCTAAAAAAGAGACAATAAAAGTTAATAAAAGTCCTACAGAGTATGAGTTTGAGATTAAATACAAGCTAGGGAAGGAGAATATAGTTACAGATGCTTTAAACTACAAGGCATTCCTCAATGTTCTCATTACATAAGAGCCCTCAAGAGAAAAATCACTAGTTATTATAGTATCGATGCCAAGTAACCCATCATCCAAATGACAAAGGAACAAGCTACAAAGGATCTTAAATCTCCACATTTAAGAAAAAATATTCAACTTAAGGATTAAGATCAAGATCCTAAGTTTCAACTTAAGTATCAAGATTTCTTCATTGAGGAAGAACCTTTGTACTTTAAGAAAAGATTATGCATTCCTTCTAGTCATGAACTAAGGAATAATATACTATGGAAAGTACACGATTCTCCATTTTTAGGACATCCTAGCTATGCCAAGATACTCAATGTGGTTAGGAAACATTATCATTGGAAAAATCTTACAGGTAGTGTACTTAAGTATGCCACTAAATGCCTAAGCTACCAAAGGGTAAAAACAAAATGTGTTAAAATGCAAGGCAAGCTTCAACCTCTTATACCCCTCACATGAAGTGAAAATTTGTTAACATGTATTTTTGGTAGGGTTACCTTCAATCCAAGGAGGGTACACCTCTATCATGGTGATTGTGGATATGCTAACAAAGGTTGCTCATCAAGACAAACAACAAGGCTTTAGACATCAAAAGGTTGTTTATCAAGGAAATTTTTAAGCTTCATGGGTTGCCAAAAAGAATGGTCAATGATTGAGTTTTTCTCTTTACTTCCAAATTCAAGATGAGTCTATTTGAAGCTATCGGTACATAGCTATGTTTTAGTATAGCCTATCATCCATATGCCAATAGTCAATTAGAGTAAGTCAATCAAATTATATCAAAGATCCTAAGGGCATACTTTTCTAGAGAGCCTAAGTAGTAGATGCAATAAGACCACCTCACTCTAAGCTTTTCTAATCCAAATGGGGGTATTCCCCTACCTTGGCACTCCCTAGTTCTGTTGTCTTAGGAGTTGAGGTCTCTGCCTGTGCATCAGTGACCCTCTTTCCTATCACTAGCGTTGTAGCTTCCTCAGTCTTAAGGTAATCTTTGTGTTCGTTCTCTTTCTCCTTCTCCTCCGGCTTTTCTTTCCCAACGAGGCTACATCCAGGTTACTTGGCCCAAGCAATGAGATGCATGTTTGTTTTGTCTGTGCTCGCGTCATGACATGTAGTGGGATGGGCGTATCCTCACTGCCAAAGGTCTCCACACTGAACACTCCCAAGGGTACTGAGGGCACATTGGCAGAACTAGTTGATGGCTTCTGTCTAGGATAGTCAAGAAATAGGTGTGTAATTCCACACTCGGTGCATCGAAGGTCAGCTTTGCCCTTGTTTGCCTGTTCCCTTTCCAGGCAGCGTGATGAAATATGGCCTGGATGACCGCAAGTCCAGCATGAGATTGGATCTTGACTTGGTCCTCCAAAGCCTCTGCCTCTTCCTCTACCTAGCGCCATTATCAGTACTGGTCGGTAGTCCATCAGGATTGGATTGCCTTCCTCATCATAGGATATGTATGGGTTCACGTAGGTATCCTCTTCACTAGGTTCTTCCACATAGTGAACAGGAGCGTCACTCAGTGGATGGGTTTGGTGCTAGAAGCGCCAACTCCCCTGCCAAAGAGGTTAGGTGGCATGTTGCCTAAGTAGGGAGGGTTGTATTGCTGCACGTATGGGAATCTCCTTGGCAATCTGCAATGTAATGCGTCATGACCGAACCTTCCGCAGTTCGAGCACGGCCTAGATCTAGGATCTTGGCACTCGGCTGGGAGGTGATTACCACCACAATGTATACATTGCACATGAGATCGCACAAGCTTCCTCATTCGTTCTTGCAATCGTGCAAGCTCCATTCTCACCCTAGCTAGCTCCTGGCCTTGGTCAACACTCTTTCCCTTATCCCGTATGCTAGAGTTCTCTCTCTCTCCTGAAACTGTTGACCGCTCAGGAGCTCTCTGACTTGTACTGTCCCGACTGGTGTTCCTCATGCTTCACTCCCTAAGTTGATTGTCCACCCTTATTGCCTCTTCAAAGACTCTAGCTAACACGTCTCGGTGTAGAGTGGAGTTACTAGCCAAAGCCTTGTAGAGCTCCTCGCTTTGAATTCCATTTATAAATACAGTAGATGCAGCTTTCTCATTAGGTCGCTCATTTGTAGGGACCCTCTTGAAGAGGCTACGCACATGAGTGACATAGTCCCTTACCTCTTCCTTTTCCCTCTGACTGACATTCATCAATCGAACGATGAGATTGTCAGAGTACCCTGCCTCAGAGAATCTCTTGATACAGAGGTCCTTAAGACAAGCAAAGTTCGTGCGCTCAGCTGCATCTAGGCTAGTGTACCAAATTCTCCCCTTATCACCTAAGCATACACCGAAAGCTTGAGAGCGTTGTGCAAGGTTCGTGAGACCGTTTGCTTCGCAAACTTGTTTAAATTGCTCCATAGAGCTATATGGGTCATTGCTAGGTTCATACTTATCTAGCTGCTTTGCTACAATAGGGATCCTAGATTCCCCCTTGCGTGACCCCTAATCCCAAGAGTAATGCTATGGCTAAGGCTGTTGTGCTCTGCTCAGCGGACGTATCATCCATGATGAAAGGTGAGAAGGATCGAAGCTTGCACGCGAGCTATGGCGGGAGAGCAAGAGCAAGAAAGAGAGAGACAAGAAATGGGAACTCCAACAGTCACAATGTGTGATTGGGCCTTCCTTTATTTACTAGTCACTAAAATGAATGTAAAGAATAAAGTGACGTGACGGGCGCCCGCCACCTGCAGTGTGCAGTGGCAGGTACTGTCAGTGTAGTAATACATGGGGCGGCACGACGGAGGCGCCTTTACCCCAACAACCTCCCACTTAAAGGCGAATTTGCCCCAGTGAGAGAGAAAAGAAAAGAAAAAAAGACAGTACAACTGTACATAGGTACAAGGGATGAGGAAAGGCAACATCTCATCCAACGCCCATCAATCTCCTGAGGAAGGCAAAGCGCTCAGTAGTAGTGAGGCTTTTCGTGAGCAGATCTACAAGATTCTCATCAGTGGAGATCTTGACAAGGTCAACAAACTTGTCCTCCACGACACCACGTATGAAGTGATACCTCACCTCAATGTGTTTCGTCTTCGCATGGAAGACCGGATTCTTAGCCAATTGAATGGCACTCATAGAATCCGAATGCAGTGTAGGTATAGCATCAATCCCAAGGTCAGCAACTAGACGGCCTAGCCATATGGCCTCCTTGCAAGCCTCAGTGGCTGCAACATACTCGGCGTCAGTGGTAGACAAAGCCGTACACTTCTGAACCCTAGACATCCAAGAGACAACACCTCCAGCATAGGTGAATACATAGCCAGAAGTGGACTTCCTACTATCTGCATGTCCTGCATAATCGGAGTCAGTGTACCCCACGACCCCTGTATCCTGGCTGCCATAGCAAATACACATATCTGTTGTGCCCTTCAGGTACCTCATGATACCCTTCACGGCATCCCAATGTTTCCTACCAGGTGTAGCCATATAGCGTGCCACAACACCAACTACAAATGCAATATATGGACGAGTGGCTATCATGGTATACATCAAACTGCCCACGGCTGAAGCATAAGGGATCTGGGCCATCTCAGCCCTTTGCTCATCTGTCTGCGGACAATCGGCCTGTGATACCTTCACATAAGAAGGCAATGGATAGCCAATAGGCTTTACGTCCTGCATGCGGAAGCGCTCAAGGACTTTATGAACATACTCCCTCTGTGACAAGTAGAGGAGTCCCTGATGCATGTCGCGTCTAATGCGCATACCAAGTATGTGAGAGGCCTGTCCCAAATCCTTCATCTCAAAGCTCTTCTTCAGCTGAGATTTAAGAGCATCTAGCTCATCATGAGCTTTCCCTGCTATCAGCATATCATCCACATAGAGTACCAAAATAAGCAATGAACCATCACAGGCTTTCTTCGTGTAAAGACACGGATCCATAGCACTCCTGCTGTAGCCCTGTGACTGCATAAAGGCATCAAACTTATGATACCATTCCCTAGGTGCCTGCTTCAAGCCATAAAGACTTTTCTTCAACTTGCACACTAGGTGCTCCCTGCCAGGTTCTGCAAAGCCCTTAGGCTACTCCATATAGATCTCATCATGCAAGTCCCCATGTAAGAAAGCCGTCTTGACATCCATCTGATATAGATCTAAGTCAAGCTGAGCAACCAAAGCCAAGACCAAGCGCAGGGTGGTCATCTTAACCACAGGAGAAAAGACCTCATCAAAGTCTACACCATGCTCCTACTTAAAACCCTTTGCTACCAATCTAGCCTTGTATGCTGGCTTGGGGTGTCCAGGGGTACTTTTCAGCTTGTATACCCACTTGCATGGCAAAGCCTTCTTGCCCTTAGGCAAGGCAACCAAATCCCAAGTCTCATTTTTATGCAAGGAGTCAATCTCAGACTGCATAGCCCTCTCCCAGGAGTGACTGTCACCCCTGCGCATAGCCTCATCATAAGTGAAAGGCTCTCCTGCATCTGTAACCAAAATATAATGCATAGAGGGCTGAAATCTATCAGGTGGACGTCTGTCTCTAGTAGACCATCTCACTGCAGGCTTTGCTACCTGGCCAGCTGCCTGTCCAACACCCTTACCATGAGCATCTGCTGCAGCTGTAGGCTGTCCAACTGGCTGTGCAGGAGCTCTAGGCTCCTCCTGAAAGATCACTTTGCGGATCTCAACCACCTTCTTAGGCTGCCTATGCATCTTGTTTTCATGGAAGACTACATCATGGCTGCGTACTATTTTCTGCGCCTGCGGATCCCATAGGCGATAGCCCATCTCTCCTGAATCACCATAACCAAGAAAGATGCATTTAATGCTCTTTGGATCCAACTTACTCCTCTTGTCCTTGGGCACATGGCAGAATGCCTCACATCCAAAGACACGGAGATGCGCATAAGAGGGTGGCTTACCAGCCCAAACTTCCTCTGTAACCTGGAAATCCAATCCACTAGAAGGCGATCGGTTTATGACATGCACTGCCGTACTAACTGCCTCAGCCCAAAAGCTTTGTGGTAGGCCTGCATGGCTAAGCATAGAGCGAACACGCTCCTGAATAGTCCTGTTCATGCGCTCAGTCAAACCATTCTGGGCGGGGGTGTAAGGGGCAGTCAACTGACGCTTAATACCCCTATCATCACAAAACTGCTCAAAAGCACGTGAGACATATTCTCCCCCATTGCCAGTCCTAAGGCATTTCAGCCTATACCCAGTTTGGTTCTTAACAAGAGTAAGCCAATGCTGAAAGACTGCCAAGACATTGGACTTTTGCTTTATGGGATAAGCCCACACTTTCCTAGAAAAATCATCAATGAAGGTAACAAAGTACTTCCCGCCACCCATAGACATACACGGCATGGGTCCACAAACATCTAAATGCACCAAAACCAAGGGCTCACTCATGCATGGCCTACTCGATTTCTTATGCGTAGACCTATTCTGCTTACCATAAAGACAATGATCACACGAGTCAAAACATGCATAGTCCAAAGGCAGAAGATATTGCAAACCAGATAACATTTTTATTCCCTTCAAAGACATATGCCCCAAATGGGCATGCCAAAGTGATACATGTGGGATAGAACCCACTGCCAAAACATGGTCTACAGAAGACCCAGATACAAGAAGAGGATAGAGGCTGCCAGCCTTGGCGCCTCTAGCAAGCACAAGTCTGCCTCTGGTAATCTTCCAGGCAGTATCCCCAAAACAGACATGAAACCCTGCATCATCCAACTGTCCTACAGACATAAGACTGCGTGTAAGCGCAGGTACATGATATACATCCCTGAGCAAAAAGGAACTGCCAGTGGAAAACTGCAACTGAATATCTCCACAGCCCACAATATCAAGAGACCTGTCATCTCCAAGTCTTACTGATCCAGATACAGTACGGTAAGAGTGAAACCACTCACGATAAGGCGTCACATGGAAGGATGCACCTGAATCCAATAACCAGCACTGTGCATACATACTAGGTGTCTTAGTCAAGTGTGAGGCATCAGAAGAACTAGCTGCAAGTATGAACTCATCACTACCATCGGAATCCTCGGTCTGCGTGACATTAATTTCTTCAATCTTGACGCTGGACTTCGCAAGTACTATGCTGCGATTTGAGGACCTCCTGCACTTTCTCTTTCCCCTTATCCTTGCGCTTCTCATTGCGCAACTCATGACATTGTGGTCTGATATGGCCCTTTTTCCCACAATGATGACAAGTGACATTAGCGTTGCGCCCACGCGACTTAGTACGTGACTTTCCACGAGATTTAGACCGACCCTTCTGAGAGTCACGGCCACGGCCATTCCCACGTTCATTCCCACGTTCATTCCTGAAATTTCTGCCTCTAACTGTCAAAGCATGTGAAACACGAGAGGCATCCAAGTTTTTGCAATTAACCTCTTCCTGCAGAAGAGCACTCTCAACATCATTCAGTTTCAGAGTAGCACTAGAGGCACATAGGGCAGTGCGGAATACATCCCATGACTCATTCAGAGTCCCAAGCAAGAAAAGAGGAGTTACTTCCTCTCCAAAGGTGATATCCTGCGAAGTCAGGTTCTTCAGTATAGCATGGAACTGGCTCAAGTGAGCAGACATAGTCGCATTATCCTTCATGCGCAGATCCATAAGCTGCTTCAACCAGTACATCTGACTCGCCGGACTTTTCTTATCATAAAGATTCTTGATCTTATTCCATAGATCCCATGCACTCTATGCTTCCTCAAATACATTATAGTGTACCTGTTCAGTGAGAAACAATACAATCGTGGACTTGCATAGCTCATCAAATTCAAGCCAGTCGTCATTGTCCATAGTTTCAGGCTGCTCCCCACTCAACCGAAGTGGCTTAATTTGAGATTTATGCACCAAGACATGCCAAATTTGACTCTTCCAATAAGAGTAGTTGGTACCATCCAACTTTATGATGTTAAATATGGCATTATCAGTCGAAGAGGATGCCATAATGCAGGCTAGAAATGCACAGACAATGTAAAACTGCTGGCTGTTTTACTGCAGAAAATGCCCAAAATCCACTGAAATGAGCTCCAAATGGCGAGAAAAGTGGCCAAAAGATGCTTCCCACTTAGTACTAGGTGCGGTACACCAAATCAAGATATTTCAGCATTAAAAATAATGCTCAGTCCACCAATAAATGCTTGATGTAATAAATTTCAGAATTGCAATAATGAGAGCAAACTGTCCCAAAACTGGATCTAATGTCAACTAAACAATGCTAGGTCCAAAGCCGGCATAAAGAGGACAAAGCAAAGCCAAATGACAGTGAAAATACATGAGCATAACACCCTCACACTCCCTCAATCCCTCACCCAAGCACAAGCAAGAAGGAAAGAACAAGAGAAGAAGAAGAAGAAGCTTTGGCCACACACAAGAATGAGCTTCTCATTCACTTTTGAACTTTATATACATGCCCTACTTTTTGGGCGGTCATCCCCACTTTTTACATGGCCGGCCATTAGCCTAGGCCCTCTTTTCCTATTTTCCACCATTCTAACTTATCCCATTCCCAGCTAGTGCATTCAATTTGCACAGGTGTGAGCCTGGCACTCTTTTAGAAGGATTCGGCAGTGCTTTCACAATTAATAGTGCGCTTTTACTCTTTTCTTTTCTCGAGGCGACATTGAGGCCTTTTGGAGAGGTCGTCATTCAAATTTTTCAAGGTTTGACTTCCATCTGGGGCGCCTTTTCCTTCCTTTGTCCTATGCCCTTTCGGTTATCTCCTTCTTCCATTTTCCCGCTCCTCTCTTTTCCTATTTCCCACCATTCTAACTTATCCCATTCCCAACTAGTGCATACAATTTGCATAGGAGTGAGCCTAGCACTCTTTTAGAAGGATTCGGGAGCGCTTTCACAATTAATGGTGCACTTTTACTCTTTTCTTTTCTCGAGGCGACATTGAGGCCTTCTGGAGAGGTCATCATTCAAATTTTTCACGGTCTGACTTCCATTCGGGATGCCTTTTCCTTCCTTTGTCCTGTGCCCTTTCGGTTATCTCCTTCTTCCATTTTCCCGCTCCTCTGTGCGGTAAACACCCAAGTTCCATTTTTCAACAAGGCATCATACTCTTCATCCATTGCTTCACACTAGTTCTCATCCTTGATTACAAATGATGTGGGTTCTTTGTACTTCATTACTTCTGTCATGTACGCATAGTGTTTAGCTAAGTATTCAATCATTGTAAGTAAATCTATCAATAAGCTCTCTTTCTCTCTATGATCTTCATAGCTATGGCGCACTATGCAATTCAGCACTCTCATGAGGTCGTACATACCTTTGCTTAACACCAACTGTAACAACTACAGATATGCCAAGCTCACTATCCAAGTTGTCAGTGGAACCATATCTCTATGTCAACGGACCTGTTACATCATCAAGTGCCTTCTCTTTGCCTTTATCCACGTCCAATCTTCCCCTCATCATTGATACATCTGGGTCAGTGAAATCAAATCCATGACTGTGTAATCTTCTTGTCCAAGGACTCACACTAGTAGATACATCATACATAGGTCTACTAGCAATAGCAGTATTCTACATTCCATTTTCTATAATATTTGAATTTTGGCAAACCCAAAACAATCTCCTTATGGTGCATATTTTTTAGCCTTTGAACATTGATGTGTCCAATGTGTTTATGCCAGATATCTATGTCTTTGACACTTACATCATCATGAGCAAACATTACATCTTTTTAGCTCATGAATATTTGCATCCAATGTAAATATTCTTCCATGTCTTTTTCCCTTTCCAATAAGCTTGTAGCCTTTGCCATATTCCTCTATAAAATAGCCATCTTTATTAAAGCACATCTGTAAGTTTTGCTCAGCCATTTGGCCAACATATAAAAAATTCTTCGTGATTGATGGAACATGCAAACCATCATACAATTTCTTCTTCTTACCATCGAGCAACATAACCAATGGAACAACATTTGTATGAGTTATGTCATGTTGAGTGTCATCTCCTATAAACACATAGCCATTTGTACCTACTTTCATTTCATCAAACCATCTCCATGTGATGTCATGTTATTTGATGCTCTTAAATCAATATAGGATATGTTATTTGATTTCTCCTACTGAGTAGCCTTGTTCTATACATAAGTCATGGTGAATAACCTATTACCACTCTCATGCTCTACATGAATGGATGAGACATAGTGACTTTGTTGTCTACCTCTTTGATTGGCTTACTTTTTCCAACATTCTTTAGTAATGTGGCCATATTTCCCACAATAATGATAGCCCTTATCCTTGTTTGCATTATCATGTGTACTCTATGATTACCAAGATCCTCTGCCTCTAGAGTTAGATCTCCCCCTTGATCGAGAGTATCCACCACCTCTAACATTGTGACCTTGCTAATTTTGCATATTTTGAGATGCATTTTGTTAAGTCCCTCTACCACAGAAGGACCCTTTGCCACGACCACCATGGCCTCTTTGATTTGAATAAAACAATGCATCTCTACTTTTTGAGCTATTTGAGCTAGTAGCTAAACCCAATTTCACCTCCTCATGAAGAAGCAATAAGACTAACTCCTTAAAGTCTAGCATTTTAGATCTCATTGAGATAAACATGTCAAATGACTTGTATTCAAGTCCTAAACCATTCAAGGTCACTGCAACCAAATCCTCATCCTCTACTTCAATTCTGATAGTTGCCAACTGATATGCAATGGTTTTGATTTATGTTATATACTCTTAAATAGAGCATCCTTTCCTGTCCATGGTATTGAACTTCTAATTCAGTTGTATCTTTCTTGCACTTGTAGTAGTAACATAATATCTCATCAAAATATTCAAGCATCTTCTGGTGTTTTGCAATTCATAATCTACATTACTATGGCATCTAAAATACATAGTGATAGCTAATGTAAAACTCTGCAAGCTCTTTCTATCCAAGCACAATGTGCCCTTAGTTGTTCAGAAGTTGGTTGAGTCTTTTCAAGAAGCTTTCAACACTTGTCACTAAATCACAATAGCCTTTTCCGATGAGAGAGTTCTCCAATTTTTAGATAGCATAGTTGTTATTCTCTACCTTCTCACCTACTATTTGAGTGGTATTGTCTAACCTTTCAACATTTTCCATAATGACAACTCTATGTATTCATCACTGTAATCTTATACAGTTAGTGTTTGACTCCCTACAAACAAAGTAAATCTTCTACTAATCAAGATGCTTGAATAACATCCAAACAACACAAGTACATTAGTTTGTACCCTACACTAGTTCAATCCAGCTTATCTAAGCATATTGTAGACATAGGAGTTCCAAAACCTTCATCCAAGATGCATAAATAGTTCACTGTTAAAATAGGATAGTTTCAGTCCACTATTTTGATAATAGTAAACCTTTGCAATAACCAATAAATTTCAACTCAAGAACATTGAGCAAGCTCAAAAAGCTAAGTACTCTCGTGCTTCTTCTTCATTATTCATCTATCTAGCTTACACACCTTACACTAGTGACATAACAAAGGATAAGTCACACTAGGTCTAACCGACAACCATACTAACTAGAGTTAGGTCTAGTCTACCCGACTCATTTAACACACACACATGCAGGTGATAGCTAAGGTCTATAGCTATCATGTTGGGTATGGCAGATGAGCTTGATTCTTCACAATATTATGGATAGGAGATCCACTTGTGGTTATGCTTTTTCATTTGGTTCAGCCCCACGATGAGTTGACGTAGCAAGAAGCAACCCATAGTAGCTTTGTCAAGCACTTAAGTAGAGTATAGAGGAATAGCATTGGCAGCATGTGAACGAGCATGGCTGAGACTACTTCTATGTGATATAGACATTGAAATATATGGTGGATTTATCATGTATTATGATAACATCAGTAGCATCATGATTGCAAAGAACCTAGTCTATCATACAAGAACAAAACACATTGAACTTCACTATCATTTCGTCAGAGAGAAGATCACGGATGGAGAGATAGACTTCATACACATCAAATCTAATGACCAAGTCGTAGATATCTTTACCAAAGCATTAGGCAAATATAAGTTTGATTATTTTAGAAGTGCACTTGGCGTATTATGGTTGCAAGCTCATTCTAAGCTTGAGGGGGAGTGTTTAGAAATAACTCATAGGTTAAGTCATATCCTATGCTTGCATGAAATGAAAAAGAGGTTATGTATAAAGCATCCTAAAGTCTTAAGTATCTATCCACTTTGGGAGATATTGTGTGCATGATAAAAATGAAGATGATGAATAAGAAGATGGATTGAGGCTCCATATCTTCTTCCATCTCCTTTTCGTTGCATATTTAAATTGATTCCTTTGGCTCTCTCTCTCTCTCTCTCTCTCTCTCTCTCTCTCTCTCTCTCTCTCTCTCTCAAAAAATTAAGTGAGATAGGGTGAAAGTGTGAGAGAAGTAAGATAGTTAAGAGAGAGTGTATGTGTGTGAAGATAGGGGGATAGAGAGAGATATGTATTGTGAGGGAGTGAGTTAGAAGTTAGATAGATAGAGGGAAAGAGAGTGTTTTATACACACACGCACACACACACATAGGAAGAGAGTGTGTGTGTGTCTATGAGATAGATAGAAAGGGAGAGATAGAGAGATAGAGAGAGAAGGGTGATAAAAGGGAGATTGAGAGTGAGAATTTGAATAGGATTGCATTCAAAGTACCAAACTAATCATCCCTTCCTCCTTGCAAGATCACCTTGATTACCTTGTCACTCTCCTTGCTCCATCCACCTACTCTAAAAATAACCCCAACATCCAATATCAACCCTTCCCCATGTTGAGATGTCGAGCTCTACATGAGCTAGCATCCACTATGCACCTTGATAATGTGGCAATATATTATTCACTAGCATGTTAGGTGATCGACATGAGGATACACCATTGATTCTATAGTTGGAGTACACCTACATAGCCCATCCTTGGCTATGCCATCCTCAGTTATGGCACACTCATTGTGCCACCTATTCATTCCTTAGTGGATTCACACTTAGTGACCGTTGTAGTACTTTCATATTAATCTTTTATCATGTTGTAGACTTAGTTCTTTTGTATACGAGAAGAATAAATTTTAGCCCTATTTCTCTATGTACTCAAGTCTCCATTGCATATGCTCTTGATTCTTCATCTCTCTCTCATCTTGTTAGTTTTTATGGTATCAAAGCCATCCCATGGCTACATGAACTCGATTGGAGACTAATGGCAAGAGGCTCCTAAGTTGGCAAGGTTGCAATCTCCAATTATAGTGAAACTTAGTGAGCAGAAAGAACATCGTGTCTACTACAAACTAGACCTTTAGCATTTTCCTTTTGTGATTTTTGGCATATGAGGTCATTTCAACCTCTATTTTGGACTTGTAAGTGGTCCTCCAATAGTAGTTTCGGGGTATACTACAATTTTGACTATGTTGGCTCTTTATAGATGCACATGTTACATATCTCAAATATGTAAGGTTTCAAGTGTTTGCTAGATTGTAGACATAGATGGCATCTATATACATATTGTAGATTGTAGTTATTGTTATATAGTCAGTCAAAAAAGGATGTGTATTTAGTTGTGGTGCACCTGGTATCAACTTGCTTGCAAATTGCAGTTTTTGGCAAGTTGTTATGTCTAACAACTTCAACTAGATTGTCAGCAAGAAGGTTGATAAGAATAATTACCCTATATGGAAGTTTAGGATGACAAATTTTTTGAAGGGCAAAGGTGTTTGGAATTACATTGAAGAAGACATGGCAGTAGCATCCAAAGTTCTTGCATGAAATGCTATTGTTGAATATATTTCTTTTGTGTGAAAAAAGAAGAAGAAAGTTTCAGCCCTATCTCTCTATGTGCTCAAGTCTCCATTACCTTTGTGTGTGTGCTCTTGATTCTCCCCCCTCTTGTCTATTTTCACCCCATTCCCTATCATCATTACCTTTACAACTTGTCAAATCTCTTATTCTCTATCCAAAGATTACATAAAAACCCCTCCAAAAATCTATCATATTTCCTTTCGTCTTGCTACCAAGCTTATTCCTCATAAGCCAAAACTTCTCGTTACTCAACCCAACCTTATATTTCCTTTGAGCTTGTCCTTCTAACCAAAATTCATCACATTTCCTCTTATCTTGCTATCAACATTTACTTCTAGAATCCAATACTTTAGCCAAACCCTTGACGAGCCTTGATTCAAAGGAGTGCAAGTTTGACAAAGACCAATTGACAAAGACCAAAGCATAAGCAAGACAAAGGATGCAATGGGAGAATTAACGTGCAAGTAAGATGGCCTTAAAGTGAAGAAACATAAAGTAATATGACCTGTCTTGCCAAAATAATGGTCCAGAACCTCTATTTTGCCATCCACCTCTTCCTCTAGAGCTTCCCCTGCCTCTGAAGTTTCCTCAGCCTCTTGAAACCTGCATTTCACCAAATTGCTGATTGAACCTGTTTTGTTGGTTATCGCCAGCACGTCCCATACCACGGCCTCTCGAAGAGGATCTACCACGTCCCCAACCTGAACTTGAGAGTAAAATGCTTGGACCTGTTCACCATTTTTTTTAGGTGAGTCACCATGCATATTGATCTCTTCGGTAATCATCAGAGATCAGCTCATCAAAATCTGGAAATGGCTTCTGTACGTATACTGAAGTAACAAATGATTTCCATGCCTTCTCATTATTAAGGCCACTCAAAGTGGATAAAACCAAATCATCATCATCAGGCATTGCATCAATTGCTGCTAAAGCATCTGTAATGCTTCTCACCTTCAAAACATACTCATTGACTGACATTTTCCCTTTCTTCAAGGTACTCGACTCTTGCTTGAGTTGAATCTTTCATGCCTTTATATTTACTGAAAACATGTTCTCAAAAATTGTCCAAGCTGCATGTGAAGTTTCTGTTTTTTGCATTCCATTCTTTCCATGCCTTTAATTCATCTGCAGTCGGAGGGATACCCAGCTCTGGCTCCTTTTCTTCACCTAAAACAAACTCATAAAGTCCCTTTCCAATGAGGAAGTTCGTCACACGGAACTTCCATGAAGGGTAGTCCTTGTCAAGCTTCTCAATAATGGGATTTCCATTATTCTCTGTCATTATCACAAAAAAGGATACAATACATCAAGCTAGTCTTCTGCAACCTTTCACAACAAGTGCACAGCAATACACCAAGCAACCTTTTTCACTGATTACTCAATAGTACATGTAATATGCAACCTGTTTACAGATGAACCTTATGTTTGCTTCCTGGCAAACACCTCAAAAATTATAGATTTGAAATCTGTAACCTATGCACCCACTTTCGGTCAATATAGCCAAAATCACAGTGTACCTTGAAACTGTTGTTCGCAACCTTGTGGCTCTAAAACGAGGCATGAAACGGCCTCAAATGCCAAAAAGAACTGTGGGCTCTGCTCGCACACCAAATCTCAGAGCAATCTAAGATTTTCACTCTACCCTCCTAAGGAACTTGGTGGGCTTAGTTTGGCCTTCAAAAAAAGTCTTGATATGGATTTGAGTAGTTATTAAAATAAGAATAAGATAATACATTTGAATAAATATATTCTATTTTTTAAAATGTCTATTTTTTCTTATATTTATGTATGTGCTTAACTTACGTGAATGAATACTATTTAACATATTAATTAATGAAGTTGTCTTCTTAAATCGAACTAAATTATGTTAGGATAGTTAGAAAACTAGAAATACTTATCAAGGGAAGCAAGTGGTTAGATCCCTAATGGATCTTTCGTGTGGTAAGGTGTCTCAGTTAGTTAAGAAGCTTCCACAAAAACTCTAACATTGATTGTCCTAGTGTGTCGTTCTAGATCCCAACTAGTGTTGTTTTAGGGGGTTGGAGACCAGACTATACCTTACAAGTAGAGGGGTCAATGCATTTTACTCCCCCATGTTTCTTCTCACTCTCTTTGAACCAAGTGTGGCAATGGTTCACTTCAGTTTGAGGGAGGATAGTAATGTAGTCACCTCAAAGACTAAGTCTAGAAAATGCTAATGGGAGACAATAGTATCAATTTAGGCTTAGTTTTAGGCCGATCCTTATGGGGTTGAGGTGGAGCATCCCTTACAAGGCAGGCATAACTAGTTTGAAGTTATGAAAGTTTAGTTATTCCAAGGGAGCTCTAAATAACATTTACCTTGATGGAATACCAAAAAGGTGTGCCATTGGGATTTGTTAAATAGGCATGTTGCACAATTTTTCCTCAGAGCTTCAAAAGTTCCAAATCTACATGCTAATTGCCAAGTATGAAACCTTACAATAATAATACTAAAGCGACGACATTGAGGAAGTTTAAGAATTTGGTGCTTGTTGCACGAAAGACCACTCCTTTCTAAAAAATTAAGATGTTATTTGGAGGATCATTATGGTCAAACTTCCTACTAGCGTTATGTTTTCTATGTGGATGTAGGTAGCAACACATCATCCTCTTTGTAAGTGTTTTAAGGACAATGTATTCCAACTCATTTCATCATGTAGGTATTTTAGGAGGCTTTGGAAGAAGCTTCATGACTCATTATGTTGAAAGTTCAACAACATAATATACTCCCTTGGAAACATGCTTTTCTTGGTCAAAAGGAGAGGATGTCACCTACCTTGTTCAATGTATGTCATGCTATTAGGGGCATAGTCATTTAAAAGACACGTGATTGCAAAAACCAAGTTTCTTATCATGGTGTTGATTAGATCAGGTTAGCTCTTGCCAACTGTTTTGATAGGATGTTGCTTTGGGTGAATAGTTTACTAAGTTTTTGAATCAACAAACCTCCCTAAAAGGAAAACATTCTTTGAGACTCTATTTTAGTGTAAAGATTTGTACATCACTTTTAGGGATTTGAATGGCATTTCAAAAACAAAGAGACACGTGACTTCTCTTTTTCAGCGAGTGTTTAGCAAACAATCTCAAATCTTTAAAGACCTAACGTGAGTTGCAAAAAAGGTTGGTGATCTGGCCACCAACTCAACCAATAAGGCAAGTTGATGGTGAACAATGAAGTTCTTGTTTTCTTAATGGCGCTACAATCCTATTGACATATGACACTAATGGCCATGTTTCCAGTGTGATGCAATCATGCCACTCAAGCATATAACATATTCACAAGGGGCTCTTTGATTAGACTGAAGATGGTAGGAAAATAACTCCAAATTCTAGACTTAGGCCCAAGCCCTTCTTAGCATTATTTTTTAATGAAAACAAGCATGTCAGCTATTGATCACCTCGTGAGTGCATGTGCAAAGTCCCATTGCATTTCACTAAAGAACGAGGGCTTTACAATCACATGAAAATAGCTCCATATACTTGCTTTAGACTTGCTAGGAGATACAAGGCTTGTCTTAGTCTAACTTGATCGAGGTGTTTATTAATAAATTTTAATTTAGTAAGAGAAATGAAAAATGACCATGTTCACAAGGTGTTTATGTTGATATGTAAAGTCAAAAAATGTGACTTACACCCTAAGTTCATTTGAGTATGCCTCTCATTAAAAGTAATATCCCTATATACTCCATTCCTACCTTTGATACTCATTGGGACACGACTCTTTAAAGTAAACCAATTACAACATCGTCATGATAAAAAGTGTTCAAAAGGACATCTTATCCTTCAAAATACTAGTGCGTCAACATGTAGTCCAACTTTTCTAAAAAGAGTATTTCTATTCAATGGACTAGGACAATCCAATGAACCATGCAACGTCCCACATTTATAAGAAACCATCAATCACAAGAACCCATGTGCTTCCTCAAACTTGGTTGATTCGAGAAGGCTTTATTGTAGGAGCATCCTTAAAAGCATCTAACCTTTGATATAATCACATAGGAACATGAATACTACTTTAGTGTTTTTATATTAGAGAAAGATAATATTCTATTGGAATATGCTCTTAAATAAAATCCATAAGCTTTACTTTTCAACTCCATGTGATGTGACATATCACCCCATAGACTTATACACAATTGCTACACATGTGATTCACAAAACAAGGTTATAAAAATTCTAAGGGCAAGCCCTAACTTTATTCTAGCATGAAAATGTGCATCATTTTCCTTCTAGAGTGGTAATTATTACTTAAGATAAGAAAAAATATTACAAATCATTCCTTTCATTTTGATCTAGGAGATAAAAAGTTTGTAGAATTACGCAAACATTTTAGTTTGTCATAGAAATTGCAAAATATGACTTAAGATAAGGCTTAAATGCTCTTCTCTATATGTTGATTTTCACTATATACTTTTCCATTACTTGTGCCTCAGGGTAAACCATGTTTAGACACACAGAGAAGTGTCCACATGATGGAAATTGTTTCTACAATGTAATGGCAATGAGATATTTACACTCACCCTATAAAACAAATTATCTTTAGGGAAAACTAGGCAGTTAAAATAATTTCATCTTTGTAGAGAATGTAAAGTGGGTGCATGATGTGAAACATTGAAAAGGTAAAAAGAGACATCCTATGTTTCTAGTGGAAGTTCAAAGGAGAAAATCCATAGTAAAAAAATGTGTGTAAACCAAAAGTTATGACTAAAAATGTTAAATTAGATGCCAAAGAAAGAGGCAAGGACAAACGCGCACGTGCACGCACGCACACACACACGCACACGCACACGCACGCGCACGCACGCACGCACGCACGCACGCACGCACGCACACACACACACACACACACACACACACACACACACACACACACACACACACACACACACAAAACGAACAAATTTCAAGAATCGCCAAAAATAACTACCTAGATAAATAACATAATAATTTTTGGAGATATTTTAGACTGTTATATCTCTTCAAATAGTTTCTCTATTCACTTTTAAGCCTCATGCTTTTTGTAGATAACTTTTAAAAATTGTGACGATTGGATAATAAATATGTAAAAATATGAGTGTTGACCTCACTCCTATACAAATTGTAAAATTTTGTGAATGAAAAATAATATTTGGTAAGTTTGTCTACACATAAAAATCCTACAAATCAATTAGGAAGATCTCATGCAATAAATCTAGATACCATGGAATGTCCTAGAAGCCCAGACTAAAGAGTCGGTATTGTAATTAGAGAAGCAAGGAATGAGAGGGCTAAGGGTGCCCCCTCTAAAATGAAACTCCATGTATAATGTATAGCCATGAATAGAAAGCTTAAAGCTCATTCTTGATTGTGCATGCTAGTGGATTCAACTCTTTGTTTTCTTCTTCTCTTATTGTCCATCCACTATATCTTGTGAGAGAACAAGTATTTGTGAGTGAGGGAGCTTGAGTGAGTGAGTGTAAGTGAAGGGGAGCTTCTCTTCTCTTTCTCCTTCTCTTATTCTCGTATTGCTTTTGAGATCTTTGGAGCTTGGATTTTGAGTTTGGGAAAGTTGAATCTTGGAGCAAGGAAGTCATTAGAGGCTATGTAAGGATTGAAGAGCATCAAGTCGTGCCCGCCTATCAGTTGTAACATGCCCACCTATCGCCTATCAAGTCGTTAGAGGCTATGTAAGGATTGAAGAGCATCAAGTCTGTAATGTGCCCGCCTATTGGCTGTCCAAGCACGTTTTAGCGGTCCATCGAGAAACAAATCTAAGTGTCACTACCCGGCACTCCCGTGGAATGTTCCAGGGTTTGTCGCTTAGGGATTCTCGAGTCTGCCTTGCAACGAAACGTTCGCAGCCCACTAGGATTGACCTGAAATTTGGGTTCCTAGTGGTCAAGGTCTCCTAACGTCATTCTAGCGATGGGTCCGGGACATCCTACTTTACGTAGGGATACCCAAGTCAAAGCAGATCCGTGCCGCATTTGGTTCAAGGAGAATGGGAAACGAGAGGGATGTGCTGCTCAACCTCTTTGCTCGTAGGGCATAGTCCCATTTCGGTCCCCTAAAACGGCATCAATCGAGTTTTAACCTAACAATTTTTAAGGGTCAAAAACCTTATGAGAAGCCTCTCAGTTCTCTGGGACCACCCTACCATAGGATGGACTTGTCCACCACCCACCCATTTCCCTCAATAGCTTTAGTTTTCTAATTAGGTCCTATCACATTTATGTGCGACAACCATAATTTCCATCTAGTATCTAGAATAGGATCTTCCAATGCCCTAGACGTTGGGCTCACAGTAGTTTTCACCTCTATTCTGGACTAGGCAAGGGGTGTTCAGAGCTCCACCTGACCCCAAGCGGCCTAGGAGTGAAGCACAATTTCCATGGTTGGCCTTTTCACCACTCGACCTTTGACTCGTGAATCTAGCAATGCCCTCTCGAGGTAATCCATGGTGCGATCTTGGAGACGATTCACCCGTGCAAAATATCCTTCCTTAATTAATCCAATTAAGAATCAAGCACAATCATGGCAATCAGCCCTAATATCCATTTTTCAAGGAAACATTCCTTTATCTTCATGTTGACTATCATCACAAACCCCTACCATGCATTTACCATTAAACACAAGCACTTGGAATAATCATCCAAATCACATCCAATAATCAGTTTAATGCAAAAGCATTTAGGACATTGTTTGATCAATCAACAAAGACATTGGTATCCTTTTTCGAACATTGCAGGAATAGTCGCGATAACCTTTCCATCGTGTATTTGCTCTCCCCCTTGGGATCAAAGAGTGATTCTATGTGAAAACTACTTAACACACCCTTCTTTCGACTAAGGCATATGTTAAGTTTTCAAACACTGTACAAGACATAAGTTCCATTGATCACTTACATTGATCGATAACCTAGCCTTCTTCCCAACAAGTATAGAAACATCGGTCTTTCCTTTCACCTAGGGTTTCCTAATCCTTGAGCTCTTCATTTGCCCTGGAGTTGTTGATTGCATCTAATTACGCATAACTTCAAGATCCCAATGAACTAATAGCTCGTGATATTGGCAAGACTTTAACGCAATATCAATTTATGTACCACCGAGGTATGTTTCATGCATGCACTTCGCAATCTCCATCTTTCAAATACTTGAGATGAAATTTATCCCTTTCAGCGTCCTTTTCTCATGAGACATAATGTGGGTCTAATGCATCTCATGTGGGAATTAAAGCAAGCATTTGTCAAGTTGGAAGTACGTTACTGACGACCGGTATTGCAGCTAGATAGGCGGTAATGCCCTTGGCCGAGGCTCCATTGCTCATTGAGGGATTCCCATCCCCGCGCATCATTTTCTGCTTAAGGGCCATTCTCGATCTTCGTCTCCCTTAGACGTGAGTCACACAATACTTTTGCACCTTGTGCTTAATTAGTGGGGCCGATTGGGGAGAGAATTGAGCTTTGCAGGTGGAGAATAGTCTCGCGAGCAACGGGGTATAAGTTCACGGCCAACAGAAAACAAAAGGATGCGTGTGGCCACCCTCTTAGGAGGGGAAAAGAAAGAGTCTCTCTCCCTCCCTCCCTCCCTCTCTCTCTCCCTCTCCCTCTTCTTCTTCTTTCTCTCACTCTCTCTCTCCCTCTTCTTCTCCTTCTTTCTCTCACTCTCACTCTCTCTCCCTCTTCTTTTCCTTCTTCTTCTCTCTTCTCACCTCTCTTCTTTCTCTCTCTCTCTCTCTTCTTCTTTTTCTTCTTCTTCTCTCTCTCTTCTCACCTCTCCTCTCTCTCTCTCTCTCTCTCTCTCTCTCTCTAGAAAAAGGGGGGCAAGAGGTGGTTTTTCCCTTACGATGGGGGAGGGGGGGTTTATAAGGGTTTGGGAGGTTTATTATTGGGGGGGGCGGGGATGTGTGGAGGAGGTGGAGTGGTGGTGGTCTTTCCCATCCTCCACCTGTCGAACCGCATGGCTCTATGGACTGTTAAAGAGGGGTGGTATGCCCATGGCCTCCCCCTCCCACTTCATCTTCCTCCACATAATCCTCATCCTCCTTCACATCATCGCGGTTTGCCTCCCTCCCTCGTCGACGTTGTCCACTCTACGTCGTCAGCTTCCTCCCTCGTCATCTTCATGTTATCTCCCCCTCCCTCGCTAGATGTCGACGTTGACAGAGGTGAATAATAATTAAACAAATTCCAAATATTTAATTCATTTTTGGGGGGTTTTATGGCCCATGGGGGATTTAGAAAGTCTATGTCTCTCACCATTTGGACTAGAATGGAGGGAGGAATGGATTTTGCCAATTTCTAATTTTCTTTTTTGCAGTTGATCTTACGTGGTTGCTTATTTGTGGATAAGGATAGCTTGGCATGGTTGGGCTTGAGAAAGAATGGATGAGGAGCATTCTTTATGAGAGGTACGAGACCGTGACAGTGTGAAGATCTCTTGAGGAAAGATGAGCTCCATCCAAGTTCTACTTGTATTTGCTAGGCTCAATGAGAGCTCATCACAATGGGACATTGAATACAGAGTCTTCTTCCTTCAAGAGCTCAACATGCTATTGACTCAATTATTTCTCACCTAGCTGGCTCGTACTCTAACTCCAAACCATCTAACTTCCTCTCATATGCCTCATGCAAGTAAGAAACCAAAAGATTCAAAGAGTGTAGCAGAGACGCCTACTTACCTTCTTCATGTTGTAGTTCAAATGTACAGAGGGTTTGTTGATGGCCTTATGATTTATATATTGTGCTCCAAGCCACCACCTCAACTCCTTAACATCCACATTGCATGGCTCTACTGTTGAGAGAAAAAGATAGAGAAGAAGGAGAAGGAATGTTCGTGGTCCCTTACACACGTATGTAGCCTCTCACTTAACCCTTACCCTTTGAGCTATGGAAGCAAGACATGATGGGCTTATGATTTATATGTTGTGCTCCAAGCCACCACCTCAACTCCCTAACATCCACATTGCATGGCTCTAATGTTGAGAGAAGAAGGTAGAGAAGAAGGAGAAGGAATGTCCCAATGGTCCCTTACACACACATGTAGCCTCTCACTTAACCCCTTTGAAGCAAGATAGAGAGAAGAGATTGAAAGCAAGATGTGAGGATGAGCATCACTCTCACTAGTCCCTCACTGGAAGAGAAGGGCATATTCTTGTTTATCCTATCAAAGATTGAGATTAATTAGTCTTCCCGATTCTTTACGAGAGAAATTCTTCCAAATAAGGAATCAATTAGTAGCTAGTCCAAGTTTTGAGGATCATAGAACTCCCAATTGCATAATCCTTTAGGATGAGGCTTGAAAGTCACTCAATCATCCTATGTCATCGAAACCTTTAGCCACTACCTTTGGAATAATACAAGTGCTTCACAATAGTTTTGGGGTCTCTCATGGTTTGTTTTTTAGGGACTCAACTGGCTATGAATCATATTGCCACATAAGACATGCATCAAGGTGTGAAATGTGTTAATCAATAGTAAAGTGGTGCTTCAAAGTTTGGTGCATAGCACTAGCCCCGGTGCTTTGAGGAAACTAGGTGTAATCCTTTAAGATGAGGCTTGAAAGCTAGTTTTGGTGAGCATTGCCATTAATAGCAAAGGGATAGACTCAAATAGAAAGCCTAAGGGTAGAACCCCCTAATTAGTAGGACATGATTCCATTTGACCTAACAACTCCTCCATGTCTGGTGAGGTAATCAACTCAACAGTCTTAGAGGCTTTGATGCTTGACTCTCCTTCTATAATAAATAATCTATCATACTAAGTAAAATTGGACCACACCTTACCCTTGAAGGGTGAAGAAACTATCCATAATCGGAGAAGAATTGCTAGCAGGTTATATTCTAGCTTTTCGAGCTATCTTAAATTTAAGATAGCTTTTTGAGCTATCTTAAATTGAAGAGATAGCTCTACAAAAAAAAACCCCTTAATAAACATCCTTGAGCTTGATCCACATCGATTTGATTCTAATATATGGAGTGCCATGAATGATAGTCATCATTATATCATAAAAAATTCCTAAAAACCTTCTCTATTTTCCCCGAAGTAGATTTAGTAAAGGGGAAAATAGTCACCACAAAACATACCTTAAAACACCATCTTCCTATAACAGAAAGAGTCACTCTCTTCAAGTGATCTAGCTGTTTCCTTGCAATTCTTTGGAAGAGCCAATCCAACTCTAGTGTAAAAGAGATCCCAACAACAATTGGGCAATCCAAATACCTTATCAACTTGCCAATTTTGGTATCCTTCAAATGGGAAGAGTCAAATATTCCCTTGTCTCTTCTCAAATGATTTTGAAAATTCTATTTGAAATTTGAAATAGCTCTAGAAGGAAGGAAATCTACGTTAATAATATTATTGGTAGTGAATATAAACACCTTCATTCCAAAATTTTAGAGGGATTTTGAATAAAATTATAAGTATTTGTGATTTTTATAACTAATTTTTTTAAAAATATTTTTTTTAAACTTTTTGAGGGTTTTTTGGATTTTTTTTGCGATTGAGAGTCTTACCATGACTAAGTTCATTTATTGATCATGGTGGGGCTTTGCTTGGAAAAAAAGTGCAGGCTCAGCCAATGCTTGTGTGCACCCCACGTACATCACATATAACACATTAAACCATTTCTCCATACATACACATAGAGGCATGTGTACGTGTTTCCATGTAGTCAAACTTGGAGGAGTTTATGGTGCGCAAATCGAATGTTGTATGCACGCATAGTGAATGCCAAAAGGTCCACAAGAACAAAGAACTCTACAAAAGCTCATAAAGCAAGAACAAAGGTTTGCACGACATAAGACAAAAAGACAAATTTGGTACAATCTCCCTCCATGCCTTGTGTGAGCGCTTCACAAGGCATGTATTTATAAATTTATTAATCTCCAAGCTAAAAAATAGCCCAATTTACAATTAGCATGCTTTGGCTTTTATGTTTGCTTTTGTCCCAATAAAGAATAAAGTGTTTGGGCGCCCAAAAAGTCGGGTTGTGCCCAAATATAATGTCCAATAATGAAATATTTAAACCAAGTGCCTATGCGCATACAAAATAATAAATGTTTGTCAAGTGCTTTAATAAATAAGTGCGCCTAAATAAATATTGATGCCACACCTTTAATGATAAGATGTGCACCATCAAATAATTCTTCTGGGTAATTTGAATATATGCCATCGCCCGGTGCTTCCCAACGCCACTGTTGCTTGCTCTACACCTCAACTGAAGCATTCATAATTGTTAGAAAATAATAAGATAAAACCCACAAAAGTGAATATCTAGTAGTTTTCAGCTACAAAATAAATAAATAGGTTGAAACTCTGTCCTAACCTTAATTTTTTTAATACGAGTGCACTCTAAACTTATAAATGTCCATTAATTTAAATATGTATTTTGCAGAATCACTTGTTGTGGAATCACCCACGTGCACATTAAATTAATATGACGTCCGAAAAGGACAGACGTCCCCGTCAACTTCTCGCACAAGGAATCCACCTTGTGTATGAGCCCCGACAAATCATATAGTTTTACGAAATCCACAAAAAAACCTCACGAAATCCACTGTGGTCTCACAAAATCCATCGTGGAATATGCCTCTTGGCATCAATTTACTTAGTATTGTTATTTTTAGTGATGCTCCTTACACTTTTCAGGAGTACAAGTTAAGCACTAGCCACACTTGCTTTAACTTGATTACATTGACCATGCCTAGGCCAATCTAAGTAGATGTGGCCCGACTCTAATTTCACATGAAACTTTAAATGTTCTACAAGATTCTATAAAAGTGTAAAATATTCTACTTGTTTTTATTATTGTGGGAAGATTTTGCGAGTGTCTCTTCTCGAATCTATTAAAAGTTTATAGTAGTATATACAATGGGGAGTTGATAACTCGACAATGGCCAGCTCGTATATATATATATATATATATATATATATATATATATACGCACACACACATGTGCACGCGATGTGTGAATGTGCCCCATTAGCAGACGTGTTAAATAGCAGCAGGGGAAAGAGAAAGACAAACAAAAAGATCGCACCAAATCTTCTCTCTCCGGACTCTGGAGGGGAGAGCGGAATTGAGATGTCGCGGGATGTGGACCGCCCAGTGAAAGGACACAAGATTCGACAGATCCCCACGTGTCAGGCTGAGATTGGTCAGTGGCCTGTGCCACAGTATTCGTGCTTTGCGCGCGCCTCTCTCTCTCTCTCTCTCTCTCGATTTCTCCGTGTAACACTGTCACTGTGTCTATCTGTAGGGGTCTTGGGCCTATATATACGCATGCATCCAAAACCCATGGATATATCCTGCGCCAGAAGCTCCCTAGGAGAGTGTTGTGACACATCGCCAGCCATTCTTGTGTTCTCTTCTGCCTTGCCGAGTGTTGTAAGTGAGAATTATGGCCTCCCACCATCATCACCAGAGCGGCCATGGCTGCTGCGGCGGCGAGGGTTTCCCCCAAGTCCAGCTCGTGAAGATCATCTGCAAGGCCGACAAGACCCTCAACCTCGCTGTCCGCAACGATCAGCCTGTCTTGGCCCCAGCTGACTCCGATGATCCCACCCAGGTCACCTCCGTCTGTGTGCGCGCGCGTGTCTCTGAATACGTGTATGTCAATTTTGTCTGTCTCGAATCATCTCTAGCATCCTGACTCCTGTTGTCCTCCTCTTCTCTTTCAGCTCTGGTTCAAGGATACCTCCTACGGTGAGCGCACCAAAGATAACTATGGCAGCCCTGCTTTTGCCCTTGTCAATCAAGCAGTCAGGAAGGTTCTCAAGCACGGAAAGGAGAAAGGGCACCATGTAAGTACTCCTCCTGTGCATTGCTTTGAAAGGTTAACGTGTGTGATGTGAACATTTGGCCTCTATGAGGTACGCGCTAGGGTTGCTCTGCTGTTTGCTTCCCTGCAGTGACGCGTCTGCTCCATTGCAAAGTTATGGCTGCCCGCATCACAACAGAAGGGGATGCGATGGGCTTCTGTTATGTTATGGGTGATTGGTTGTTGACATGTATGTTGACACCATGGTGCAATGCCATGTGCATGATGCCCAAGCCGAAAACGCCAAATTTCCTTCCACCTCTTGTATGTATTCTCATGGATAGTTGATGCTGGGAGTGGACGATGGCAACATGTCGATAGAGCATGGTGCCATGGCCAAAGTGCATTCTCTTGTTAGCATTGGTACACAAGCATGGGGTTACGTTGTGGGCAACTGGTACTAGCTGTACAAGTGCAAGTTCTTTGATTTTGATGATACTGGTAGTCCATCATGTGGTTGCACTGCTGCTTGATGGTTGGAGTGTATGATGACAGTGGTGATCGGGAATGATGTCATGGCTGATTGTATAAGATGGCTGCATGATGATGGGGACTGTTGCCATGACCTCTGTTGTGAAAGTGAAGCTCTCTTTGATTTTGATGACATTGGTAGTCCATCATGTGGTGGCACTGCTGGTTACACTTGTGTGTGTGTGTGTTTACTGTATGTGGAAACTTGATATGACCTTGTTGGTGATATGCAGGTCTTCCTGGTTGATTACCATCCAGGTATGTTGGATGAAGACATTCTCTGGACAGAGAGCCAGGACTTTGGAGAGGGATTCAGGACGGTGCGCATGGCAAGCGACACTCTTCTTAACTTGACAGTCCACCACAAGGAAGAGAAGAAATCTTTGTTCCATCACTCTGACAAGTCTGCACATGTGCTCAAGGAGGGCACCCCTGTACTCCTTGATACATGGCATGAAAATGACTATCAGCTCTGGAAAGTATTCCCTCTATGTGAGTATTCAAATCCTCAAACTCTATGCTTCACATTGAAATCTGAGGTTTGATGTAAAAGTGAAATACAGAAATATTAAAAAATCCTGAAAAAACTGGAAGCATGTCTGAGGACCTTGAATTTTGCAAAAATTTCAAATTTGTAAATAGCAAATATCTGTAATGGGATACAAGGATCCCATCAACCTTTACAATATTTTGTCCAAATGCAAGCAATTATAGAAAAAACCCTCCAAAGTTATAAGGTAAATGTGTTTGTACATGCTATTTAGAGCAGGTTTATGTGTATGCCTGAGAGTGGTCTCGGCTGCTCCTTGTTGATTTGTCGATTCTAATGGCAGATCGTGTTAATGCTTGACAGGATCATCTTGAACGTGGCCAGGAGATGAGGACTGGCTTGTCTGGCTTTGGACATACATGCTTTGGATGATAGCTTACCATACCCAGCTCATGGAGTTGAGATCTATACCAAAACCAAGACCTATCTTGTTGCCTTGGTCTTGTCTGACGAGTGCTTACTCATAACCACTTTGTAGTCCTCATCACTTAATAGTACTTGCTATTTCTCTTGGCTTTTGGAAATTTTACTCTCCTAAGCGCCCGTTTGGTCTTGTATTTTTACCTATGCTTTTATATTTTTCCTTGCAGCTCATAACGGAACTGTATGCTATCTTCATGGTAGTCTTTAAATCCATGTGGGATTAAGTGTTTAACACATGGTGCTTATTTTACATAATTGTTTGAAACATTGTACTTGGCATGTGTGTTTATCTTAGTGGGCATTGCATGCTCAGACCATTGCCATACAGGGGTGTTCAGCAGCCATCGAAAGTGCTTAAGATTCATGATAATAGACCTCACCTCTATCTAATACTTGTTCTTAAAAACTTGTGAGTGTTTTGCCCAAGGTGTCCTTTGTAAGGAAGAGAACTGTCAGGAAAAGATTGAATGCGGCAGGTTTGTTCATGAGCAACCATATCAATAGTTAGGGCCAAAATGTTGAGAAGCAGTCAACGGCATTGAACACACACACACACACACACACACAAGGGGTATTGATCTCTATATATATGTATATATACGAGGAATATTGATCAATGTGCCACTATTTAACCTTTTTTCTATGAATAGGACCTCGAATAAAACCACCTAGGTTAAGATTGGACTATGATGGTGTGACATGATTGCTACTATTTAACCTTTTTTTTGAGTAGGACCTCAAATAAAACCACCTAGGTTAAGATTGGACTATGATGGTGTGACATGATTGCTACTATTTTAACCTTTTTTCTATGAGTAGGACCTCAAATAAAACCACCTGCATTAAGAGTGGACCATGATGGTGTGACATGATTGTAAATCAAAACCACCACTCAAGGTGGGGATTGGAATATGATGCGAACTTAGAGATTGATAACCTAGTGATTGATAACCTAGGTTAGGAGGCATGATAGAGGAAGAGAGACCTAGATTAGGAGGGCATGATAGAGGAAGAGAGAAAGATGGTGCACTCTTTGCAAGAGGTGGAGTTGGATTGACAATGTTGACTTGTTGGTGAGGTGGGCTAATCGTTAGTTGTGGTGATTTAAACTTAATGTGAATGGGGAATGGCTTGCAACATATGGTTTCCCTCTTGATCGGATAGTTAGTTATGAAAGTTGAATAGCTTCCTTTCTTGGGATGATGAAAGTAGTCATTAGTAATGAGGTTACTCTTTTAATGGGAAGGCCCTTTATTAGTAATGAGGTTACTCTTTTAATGGGAAGGCCCTTTATTATTGATCAGTTGCATTTTGTTTTGAAGAGAATGAAGTCATGTAAGGTGTTAGAGCATAAGGGAATCTCCTCTAGTTTTCCTATCTATTTGGAAACTTTGTAGATTAATCCTAGGCAACCTTTTGAAAGGACACTTTGAGGTCCTACTCATTGCTAGATGCATGGGGCAATACATGTGTAAATGTTTGAGGGTTCCTTGTTAATTTGCTAAGGGAGGTCTTCTCCTTAACTTTTTAAAGGAAGGCCTTCTCCTTACCTTGCTTGGAATTTTTGCTTTTCACATCCTTGGGTATTGCTAAGACAATAATTGTTGCCATTGGCAACTTCTAATCATTAGTCACATGGTTAGGAGGCTTTCAACCTTTGATTATTGTTGAACAACCTATCTTGTTGAACAACCAATCTTGCAACCAGCTATGGGTGTCATCCTTTTATCATTGTTGAACAATCAATGTGGCCATTGGCTACTTCTAATCATTAGTTACAAACTTGCCACATCTAGTCTTCCTAAGAGTTCTCTCTAACTTTTCCTTGTTACAGGTCTAAGAGTATGATAGAGAGAGCAAAGCATGTTATACTCTTTGCATGAGGTAAGAGTCTAATTGACTATATTGACTTCACAATGGCTAATCATTAGTTAATGTTGATTAAGTTAAATGTGATGTGATATAATCAACATATAGATGACACAGAGGGGTGCAAGATTGGATATAATTTACACTTTTGTAAATGGAAATGTATTGCCACATACATATGATTTGGAGTTACCTTTATTTAGACAATTGATTGAACAAAGCAATGAGAATGGAGATTGCGCGCACGCGCGCACACACACACACACACACACACACACACACACACACACACAGAGTCTTTATTTAGACAGTTGATTAAACAAAGCAAGGAGAATGGAGATTGCGCGCTCGCGCGCGCGCGCACACACACACACGAGTCTTTATTTAGACAGTTGCATGTGTGCACGCGTGCGTGCATGCGCACACACACACACACAGTGGTAATACTTTTGGTACCATGGATAGCTCTATTGTGAGCAACATCTTATTAGTATATTATTATTCAAAGAGAGAGAGAGAGAGAGAGAGAGAGAGAGAGAGAGAGAGAGTGTGTGTGTGTGTGTAGAGTTAGAGTTAGAGTTAGTGAATGAGATGCAAGGCAAGCTACATTGGCCTTTACCTCCAACAACCTCTCACTTGAAGGCTAATATGCTTTTAAGGGTGACAAAAGATAGTGAGAATGTGAGGTATAATATGTGTGTTATTCTTATCCAATGGCCATGAACTCTTTGCAACATGTAACTTTTGATACCTCACTTCTTTATGCTTAGTTTTTGCATGAAACACAAGATCCTTTGCCAATATGATGGCACTCTATCACTATGCAACAATGGCATAGCTTCATGGAGGACCAAGCTTTCCACTAGATGAATAAGCCAAAAACATATCATAAGTTGACTTTTTATTGTCAACATTCCTTGTATAGTTGTGTATTTATATGCACCACTACTACTCCCAAAGTATATGCACTTATCTTTTGCACTAAAGTATCTCACTATGCCTTTTATTACTTCCCAATGCTTCTTGCTAGGATTTGATATGTTGCTTACTACTCCCATTGCAAATGCAATGATTAAGTGGCAATCATAGCATATTGAGAGTATTCACACATGATGACTATGGAACCTTGGCCATTTCAGCCTTCTTTTCCATGAGATTTGGGACAATCATTAGAATTAAGTCCCACATATGGAGGCAATGGGGTACTTATTGCATTTTCCTCTCCATATTGAAATGTTGCAATACTTTATTGACATAATTCTTTTGGGATAGATAGAGTAATCTCTTTGTTTTATCCTTGATTATGTGCATACCAAGCATGTGATTTGTATGCTTCAAATCCTTCATTTCAAATGTCTCTATTAATATTTTCTTTAGGGCATTAATTTCAAACTTTTTTTTTTTTTGTAGCTATTAACATATCATTCACATAAAGGATTATCACTATCTAGATGCCATCTTTAGCCTTTCTAGTGTATAAGCAGTGGTTTCTCTCACTTCTCTTGTAGCCATGAGACTACATAAATGTATCAAACTTGTTGTACCATTCTTGTGGGGCTTGCTTTAATCCATAGACACTAATTTAGCTTTCATACAAGCTTTTCTTTGCCATGTTTCACAAAACCCTTTGGTTGTTTCTTGTAGATCTTATCATGAGGGTCACATGTAAACATGTTGTCTTGATATGCAATTTTACAAGGTCCATGTAGTCTTTAGCCACCAAGGTAAGAACAATGTGAAGAGTAGCTAATTTCACCATAGGGAAAATGATTTCATCAAAGTTTGTACATTTTTCTTGCATAAAATCTTTGGCTACTAACCTTGTCTTAATACTTTTGTTTTACATCACATGTAACCTTCAACTTATAGATCCACTTGGATAGCAAAGCATATTTATCATTTGGCAAAGGAACCAACTGCTAAGTTTGATTCTTCATAATGAAATCCATTTCCAACTACATAGCTAGCTCCACTAAAGCTTACTATCACTAGTCATGGCCTCTTGACAACAAGATGGCTCCCCACAATCTATCAACATCATATTGTCAACCCCATGCTGAAATCTTTGAAGAGATATGAGTAGATCCACTAGCGCAATGGGTTAACTTGTAGTGGAAATTTTATCCTCCACTCTTTCTTCATGAGGCACTATAGGGCTTTTAATCTATTGCTCAATAAATCATCCTAATTCTTGTTTGCTAGCTAAAGCATAACTTATGCCCTTTGTTTGCACATTTGATACACTAGCACTCACATTGTGTGGGAAAATGATAGATGGTATTGCATCCTAGGAAGTATCCATTTTTTGTTTCCACTTCCTTAAGAGGCCACTTATGCATCTTCTTTAATCACATTGTTACTATAGGCAATCTTTTTAACTTGTGGATCCCAAAGGCTATAATGCATCTCACCACTTTGTCTATAGTGCCAAATAAATTCATTTAGTGGATTTTAGTTTTAACTTTCTTTGGCATATGCACATAAGCTTGACAACCAAACACTCTAAAGTGATCATAAGAGGGTCTCGTACTTGACCATGCCTCTTTAGGAATACCACTATCCAAGTAGTATTAAGCAACTTGTTTATCAAATGTACAATAGTTACTATAGCCTCAACCCAAAATCCTTGAGTAGAGCCAGCATTAGATGGCATACTCAATATCCTTTTATTTATAATCCTATTCATACGCTCTACAACACCATTTTTGGGTAGAATTACCAAGAATTGTGAATTCCTTTTTTATCCCACATACTTCACAAAATTTTCTAAGCTCGTGAGATATATTCTCCAACATTATTAGTTTTAAGATACTTAAGTCTCTTGTCAAATTGATTTTTTGTAAGTGTCAAATATTTAAAAACGAGAAATCTTTATTTTTCTTACCTTTAGTAAAAGCCCACCCTTTTCTATTTGCATCGTCAATGATTATGATGAAATAAGATGCTTCCCCTATAGACTTTGTATGCGTAGGTCCACATATATCACTATGCACTAAGTAAACTTGCTTACTCCTTTTTTCTGTTTAAGTTTTTCTTATGGATGAATATGTATGTTTTTTGTACATACAATGCTCACAAAGAGAAATATTAAAAAAATTAAAAAAAGAAAAGTTATCCAAATGAGATGGTATTTCCATTTCTTTTCTAAACATAGGGTGAATGTGTATGCTTTCTGTATATACAATGCTCACAAAGAAAAATATTTAACAAATCCCAAATTAGGTAGTATTTCCATTTCTTTTCTAGACATATATCCCAATTGATGATACCACTACGATACATTTGGCTACTTCATTACTTTAATTACATGATTTTCGACAAAAGATATATTAAGGGGATATAAAATGCCATATTTGACTCCTTTAGCAACAACAAATGATACCCTTGTGGACCTTTCATTAAAAGAAAATGATAGCTTGTGAGAGGCAAGTTGATAAGGAGATTTGCAAGGCATTCATTGGGAATCTACCGAAGATTTCATTTGGTGTCATAAAGTGGGATGAAGCCAAAAATATGGTGCTTAAGGATGGAAAGAGTGATGTATTGGCAAAAAATGTCATTGTGAGCAACACTACTCATAGAGATGTTATGCATCATGACTCTCATGAAGAAGAGGAATGAGAGTGGATTTTAGACGCAACTTTTTGAAGCGAAAGAGAGCTCGAGAGGCCGCAAAAGACCATATTTTTATGCAAAATGAAATGGTTGCAGATTGATGAGTTGGATTTTTCCTAGATGGAGTTTGATGCCAGAAGTGAACAAAAGTCTCGGTTTGTCGATCGGAGTTCATTTGACTCCCTATTTAATCTTCTCAAGGTTTGGCATTATGAAGTAGCTATATGATCTAGAAGATGGAAAGTGCATCACAGTGGCTAGGTTTATAGATTTCTATGTCACAAAGCCAGTCGTCTAGACGGATCTCAATTTCGAGCGCATTTGTCCCCTCAAAATTGAAAAAAACACTTCGAGGGAAGTGTGAATACAACAAAGTGAGCTAGTTTTTTGAAAAAAACTTAAAGCTTGTTTAAGCTGCGCCTTTTTTTTCCAGTACCCCCAAATCCTCCATTTTTTATCATTTTTATGATCTGCAATCATTCAAGGATTGATCTTGGTTGTGAGATCCACCATTTTCTCGCTCTTCATTGCCACAAAAATGACTAAATTTGAAACATTATTCAACAAGATTTGATTTTAGTATTTCTCTCTCTTCTCTCCTCTCTTCTCTTGTGAATTGTTCTTATGGATCAATGTAAAAGAAAGGGGGATAGGCTGAGATGGACGTTTTTTGTCAAACTATGAAGTGGGAGTGGAAAGAGACGTGTATTGGAGTTGGACGGATCATTAGCAGTCGTGGAAGAGCATCGACGGGCCTCCAATGTCGAAAAACGTGTGCTATAATGAGAAATTTTATGATAAAAAGGTAGATTTTGCTGTTTTATGATAAATTATTGTTTGAAATGGTTAGCAATGCTTGGATTTGATTGCCAACCCTTTGTTCAATCAGTCATGTTGAAAGAATCATTAAAAAAATCAATTGTATAATAATTTTATGTAAAATATACAAAACGTGAGACTAAGCAGTTTAAGGAAAAATATACAGTTTTTGGGTTTTTAGTATGCATTTGCCGTTCCTATGGAATGAAACATCTTTTAAAAAACATTTTCTATAAGACTAATTATTCTACACCTAAAAATTTGTAATTATCTAAATTTTTTTATAAATCAATAGAAAAAAGTTAGTAAAATAGAGAAAATTAGATTTTTTGCACAAAAAAAGAAAAAATAAGATTCATGTGTGTGATCGTATGATGAAACTGAAGCAATGTTCCTACAAGGGCGGGGTCTTAGTAACCCTAGCTTGGCGTATAGTCCATTAGGAGAGGAGGAAGTTCTAGTACTTCCCCCATTCCATAGTTCAAACTCTGTTAGCGAATTCGGTTGTCACCATGGCGCAACCCATTGCAATTCTAGCAGGGACACCGGACTTGCTAGCCTTAGGGTTTCCTCTATCCATTTTTAATGGGTTAGCAGAGGAAGATGCGGAACTTCATATAAGTGAATGCACATTCACTACACTTAGGCAAAACCGTAGCCCCTTCTCCATGTCTCAAACTTAGGGCACATCAAGGGTGGGATAGGCTCACTTAATGACTTGTCACTCTGAGGATAGCACAACACCACACTCTTCCACCGGCTAGGTCCTCAAGTGTATGCAAAAAGTTACTGCGAAGGAATCCCTTCATGTTGTAAGGGCATACACTAGTACAGTACAAGGTTCCTTGCTTACCTTAGCTCCTCCTTTTGAATAGGGCAAGTGTTGGTAGACAAGCAAGGGAGAAAGAGAGAAAGCACTTGTAGGTGCATGAGCATGCATCCATCCTTTGGGCACTAGGATGGTGTTGTGTGGTGTAGGTGTATGTGTGCACTATACATTGTGTGTTGTGCACTATGTAGTATATGCACTAAGTGAGGGCCCGTGCACAGAGGTATTATGCAAGAAGACTAACATCCTAACAAAATTGGAGGTGATTATACTATGTTATGGGAAATCTAGGTTCAAATAGATAGATGCACTTAATGGTTAGTTCTATGTAAGTATACTAATGTATGTGTACACTAATACCCATGTACTAGTCCACTATGCACTCTACACTATGCGCCAATGGATGCATTAGTGTGCTATTGTAGTACACTGGTGGAAAAAAGGGCGGTGGATGTAACCATGGCTTGTATTTTGGATGTAAGATGTACAATGATGAGCTGCATCCACATGAGTGTCTAACGATGCACTACACTAGGTGGTGTACACCATGGCAAGTTTGGTATACAAGTGTGAATTGCATTGGGATGAAAATCTTGTGCAAGTGACTAAGAGTAAGGTTCTAGGGTAGCACACATGGCACCCCAGAGTGCCTCATTCCATCATTCCCTTATTCATCCAACCCACCTTGTGAACAAGTCGCATTCCACACAAGAGACAAAGAGAAGAGAAGACATGATGAGCACATTGGCATACATGTGCAAGGTTGTGCTATATGCATACATGCATGTGCACCTAAGTGAATCAATTACAATACAATACAAAAATTAATGTGCCTTAATGAATTTGATATTGTGTCCTAGTGTGGGGTGCTATGTACATGTGCATTGTGCAACTGATGTGTGTGCAATGTGATGAACATCCTTTGTTCCTCCTCCCAAAAAGTACACTGAGTGCAAAGAGTTACGTGCAATATGTGTACAAGATGTGTGAAAGGTGTGTGCAAGGTATGGTGTATGTGTGCACTATAGACGATGCACATATGCATGTGCATTGTGCACAAATACGGTGCACAAGTTTGAACACTTTCAAAGCTAGTTTTCCTTTCTACTTTTTCTCCTTGTTTCCCCCTTGTGAATAGGGTGGTGTCTAGCAATCAAAGAAAAGAGGAAAGATGATCTCATGTATGCTTGCATATGCAAGGGGTGGTGTACAGTGTCGCAAGGGGTGGTGTACATTGTCTATGTGTGGGTCTGCACCGATTCACTATGCATTATGTGCCATGTACTGTGCATTGTGCACTGAAGTGAACTCACAAACAACCAAAAAATTTAATGCACCACACAATCTAACAACCTTAATCAATTTAGCCAAGGATTTAAAAAAAATGCAACAATCACTCTCAAATAAGAATTGGTTACTTTCTTTTCATTCAATCCTCTCTCTCCACCTCACCTTACAAACACGATGAGTGTTAGATAGGCCAAGTTGTCAAGTAGCCTCCCCCCCACTCTGTTTCTCTAATGTGGTCAAAATCCCTAGCAAGGCAAATACAACCAATCTAAATTAAAAACATAGCATAATTATTTAATAAATTCTTATCTACCATCAAATAGTTCATTCTAGCTTCTCCTTGTTCGAGATACAGGAGAGAGGGAGAGAGAGACACACAGACATGTGTAAAGCACAGAGAGCAAAGTACTCTCTTTTTGTCTTCTTTTTTTAAAAAACATCATTATTTTCTAACTTACATGCACCATACCAAGTAATACCTAAGTCTACATAACAATGTGAAAGAGACTTAGTCACTAACTTACTAGTATAGCTAGGTCAGACTGACATTATTATGGCACACTTGTCATCCAAGTAACCTACGACTGGAGAGAGTCAGTGCATTTATTGAGCTTGATTCTTCACACTCCCCCTCAAGCTCAAGTCACAACATGTATCCAAGTAGCAATCTAAAGTGAGTAAACTTATCCCTACCAAGTGATTTGGTAAAGATGTCTACTACTTGGTCTTCTGTCTTCAAATGGATAAGATCTATCTTGTCTCCAAGTACCATTTCTCTGATGAAATGGTAACACACTTTTATGTGTTTCTATCTGGCATGATAAACAAGATTAACTTGCTAGAAGCACATTGCTCATGTTATCACAGTACAACTTGACCAATTTATCCACCTATACTCCCAAGTTATTTAACATCTTAACTAGCCAAATAACTTCACATGTAGCTAAAGTTGTACCTTTGTATTCTACTGCAATGCTCGAGAGAGCCACAATGGGTTGCTTTTTACTAATACAGCTAATCATTCTACTACCAAGACCAAATGCATACCCACTTGTCCATCTTCTGTCGTATGTACATCTAACCCAATCTGCATCACTATATCATGTAAGCTCAAGAGGCTTACCATACTCATAAAACAATCCATGATGTAGTGTAGCCCTCACATACCTCATAATTCTTCTCATAGCATCTAAATGAGGTTTCCTCATCCTTTGCATAAATTGACTGATCAATCCAACTGAATAGCTGAGATCAGGTCGAGTGATGGTAATATAAATCAAGCTACCAACCATATGTCTATACATAGCCACATTTTCAATCTCATTTCTTGTATCAATTGTCAACTTAACATTCTGATCAAGTGGAGTATCCATGTGCTTGCATTCCAGCATACCATACTTTTCTAGTATATTATATGCATACTACTTTTACAACATCCATATTCCTTGAGGTGTCCACATGACCTCAATACCAAGGAAATTTTTCAGTTCTCCCAAATCTTTTACCTGAAACTCTTCCTATAACATAGATTTAATCTCATCAATGCCCTGTGTGTCATCACCTGTAATCACCAAGTCATCTACATAAACCACCAAAATCACATAGCCATTCTTTCTCTTCTTAGTAAACAACCTATGATTAGCTTTACCCATTTGAAATCCAAGATTTTGTAAGAATGAGCTGATTTTTGCTTTCCATGCCCATGGTGCCTATTTCAATCCATATAATGCTTTCTTCAATCTACAAACATAAGATGGATATTCATCATATACATATCCTTCCAGATGATCCATGTAGACTCCTTCCATAAAATCACCATTTAGGAAAGCATTCTTTACATCCATCTGATATAGATTGCAACCTTTGGATGTAGCTAATGAAATGATAGTCCGTTATAGTTACCATCTTCACAATAGGACTAAAAGTATCTTCATAGTCTAGCCCATATTGTTGAGCATAACCCTTCACAACCAACCTGGCTTTGTATCTCGCAAGATTACATTTGACTTTATAAACCCACTTGCATCCAACCAATAGAGATCTTTCCTTCAAGCAACTTAACTAACTCCCAAGCTCCAATTTTCAACAAAGCATCATACTCTTCATCCATTGCTTTACACCAATTCTCATCCTTAACTGCTTCTGCAAATGACATGGGTTCTTTGTACTTCATTACTTCAGTCATGTATGCACAGTGTTTAGTTGAGTACCCACTATAAGTAAATCTATCAACATATTTTCTTTCTCTCTATGATCTTCGTAGCTGAGGTGCACTATGCGATCCCACTCTCTCATGAAGCACACCTCTGCTTAACATTAGGCGTGACAACTATATGTATTCCAAACTCACTATTCAGACTATCAGTGGAATCATACCTTGATGTCAACGAACCTATTACATCATCAAGTGTCTTTCCTTTGCATTTATTCATGTCCCAATCTCCCCCTCACTAACATATCCATGTTAGTGTGGAATGAGATCCATGACTATGCAATCTACTTGTCCAAGGACTCACACTGGCAGATACATCATGCATAGGTCCACCAGCAATAGTAGTATCATGCATTCCATTTTCAGTGCATGCACTTGTGAAGATTCATCATGAATTGTTACCTACTTAGCACCATACTAAGATGGTAGCTCATCAAACACTACATCACGACCGATCGAAGTCTCATGAGTAGGCGAAACATACCACTTATAAGCCTTTTGTTACTGCAAGTAACCAATAAAGACATCCTTCACTACTTTTGGATCAAGCTTCTTCCGTTTCTCATCAAGTACATGGAAATATGCAATGCTGCCAAATACTTTCAAGTGTCTAATGTTAGGCTTATTGAGAGCTAGATTTTGGGACCCGTTTTTGAAGCAAAAAATTGTCAGGGAGGTGTAAAAGACCAAATTTTTATGCAAAATGAAACTACTATGGATTGATGAGCTGGAGTTTTCCTAGATAGAGTTCAATGCTAGGAATGCAATACAAGTCTCAGTTCGTCGATCAGAGTCTGTTTGACCCCCCATTTAATCCCTGCAAGGTTTCTCATTATAAAGTAGCTATGTGATCCGGGAGCCGAAAAGTGCATGACAGAGGCCAGCTTTGTAGATTTCGATGCCAACCAAAATGTGAAATCCCACTTATCATAGTGTGAAAACTCAAGCATTGAATCGGTTATTTTGAGTTTTAAGCCTTAATGACTTGCTCAAGGCTAAAAGCCACAAAACATGAATCATGGTGGGGGAGGGGTGTGTTGTTTTTTTCGATGCCTCCTCCTTGATTAAAAATCCTTTTCTGTGACACTTGGCATCAAGTAGAGAGAAGAAGGTAGCAAGATGAAGGATTTTAACGCTTCCTATCGCAAGAATTATATTAGAAAATGATGCATTCAATCAAAAGATTATTTTTTAGTCTTTCTTTCTCCTCTCTCCCTTTGTTGGTTGTTTCCATGGATTACTATATGAGAGAAGGGGGTGGATTGTTGGGAGGATCATCAATGGCTTTTGAGAAGCATCAGCGGGCCTCTAATCACGAGATACGTACGTCATAAGGCACGATTCAATGAGTAAGTGGCAGATTTTGTTGTTCTATGATAGATTTTGGTTGGAAATGGTTGCATTTGGTTGCTAATGCTCTAATTGATTAGAAATGTTAGGGAAATTCAGAAAAATTATCCATCTAATAATTTCTTTGTAAACATGCAAAACCCACAACATTGTGATTTTAAGAGAAATGATGCGGTTTTGGGGCTCTGTCATGTGTATATAGTGTTTGTATGGGATGAAATATGATAGAAAATAATTCTTAGTGAGATAAATCAGTTTAATCAGTAAGTCAAAAAAATTAGTAATTATCAATAAATAAATAGTAGAAAATAAGAAAAAAAAATAAAAAATAGATTTTTTACATTCAAAAAATTAAAAAAATTAATATTTGTGTTTTTGAATGTATGATAAGGCTAAGTCATGAGGTTTTTCCTGAGTTTAGCCCTATCTCTATGTTAAAGTGTGTTTTTATTGCTTTCATGAAGGAAAAATACATTAAAAATACTCTCTAAACCTACCACTGAATGCACAATCTTAAGCATGCGGTAGAGAGAAGGGGGTGTTACGTGATGATAATATGCTGAGTTTTGATATTTTTTCTTATGCATGTAATATAGGGCATGTGTGGTTTAAAATTAAGAGGGTCCAATAGCACGAGCATCCTCCCTCGGTGCTAACCCCAAGCAACACAGTAATCTCGGTTAGAAGAAAGGCATGAAAGGAAATGTTTTTGCACCTTCATAATGTTGATTGTTAATAAAGGAAATTATTTGAGTACTATAAATTATACACAATTACATTGCACGCAAAACATGGTATCTTCTTGGATGCATAGCAATTGTTTTCATGAACAATGGCCTATATTGAGAAGGTGAGGTATAATCCAATATTAGTGAGTTTGGAAATCTCTCAATTTCCATTTTTTGAATACTAAAAAGGTGGCACCCAGATAACATGTCCATAAGTTTCTCAAAACCATATGATGTGACCTATCATTGGAAAGCGCTTGAAAAATGGAATCTATTGAGCTATAGAGCACTCAATTTGGAGTTATACTGTTTAAGTTATGACAAATCCAAAGATTTCACCACGTGTCCCAAACTTTTGGAAAATTTCCATATTTCCCAATATGCTGTTGTATCCTAAGCTATCGGGTTAGTGGTTCGTTCCTTTGGGGAATGTTCAATGAGGACTATTTATTATCTCTTGGTCCGATTCATTAGAAGAGTGGAGCATGTTTTGTATGTGTTCTATATATGTACGACACATCTTGGAATCAATCCCCGAGGTGTAAGAGAGCTATAGTGAGGCCGTGGAAATCAGCTTCTGCCACAAGGGGCACTCCCTTTGTCTGTGCTTATGTGGTGTATTACACTGATATGTGTAGAAACTCCCTCTGAGGAGTGTGAGAAGGGTTATCCGTTAGATTACAATCCATAAAAATGCAAAGTTCTTATTAGAGGTTAGGGTGGTATACCCCTTATATGCTCTTGGCTGCAATGTCATGTCGGGTGGTTTGGGTGTGTAGTAGAGGCTCGACTAGTGCCATAGAGCCACTGTCGGCCTTGTTTTAGGTCCTGACATGTGGTGTGTTTGCCAGGAGTTGCTAATAAGTGGTGATTTCCAAACCTTGCCTGAAAAGGGACTTAAAATTTATAACCTTGTCCATTAGGGGTGTGCTAAAGTATTTGTAAAATGGGGCTTGCCTAGGGTTGCCTAGGGTCTCAAACACTTGACTTGCCTTATTGAAAATCTCCTAATGGACCTAATTAGTTACATAGAGATTGAATCCTCTATGAGAGATGATTTATGTAATGTGGAAAGTAAGCACTTAGTTGTCAGTCCATCCTCTAGTATGATGGCGTGGGATGAGGTTCACCTTGGTGCAATCTCTATTCAAAAACATTGCATACAACCGTCCATCAACCTAAAGGATATGCAACAAGCATGTTGGAGCCCGTGGCAGTCATGGCATCGACCAACGATCATGCTAAAGTTGTAATGCCATGGAAAAGTACCGACGTATAATGGAATTTAGTTGTGGCTGAAACGTCCCATCATGTGGTGGGTCACCATGTTGAAATATTAGACCTCACAAGGACGTTAGAAGCCTTAGTCGTTAAGGGAAAGTCGTTGCTCAAAAGACCCGACCCTCAAGCTCTAAATAATGTTGATATATCTACTTTGGATGAAGGGAAAAACCTCCTTGCATATGAAATGCTATATGGACATTCGGAAGGGAAGCCCATAAATCCATTATGGAATGGCCTTTGAATGGGCAATGTATGAAGAATCAGAATGATATGCTAAAAGTCATAGGACTCCCTAGACCACTTTGTGAGTTGGCAAACAGGGAAGTCCATGGAGCAAGTAACCTTTCTACATCGATAAAGGGGGAAACAGAAGAGATTAGGGGCCTTGACATGCTAGAACTAGGTCAAGATGAATATGAAGTCCTTGATGACCCAGTGTTGATCCCAAAGAAGAGGGTTAAATTCCCTTCTCTTTATAGGGATCTCCCAATGTTCTATGGACTGCTAGATGAGGATCTGATGCTACACTTGAAAGAATATGGCCTAACTTGCCTTGCAAGTGGGTTCGATGATCTACATCGGATGCTTTTGTTCTCGAGTATCCTAAAGGGAGAGGCTAGGAAATGGTATTGGAGCCTCCCAAGAGGGTTAGTCAAATCATTTGAGGAATTATGTGATAGATTTTTGGATGAATATGAAAGGAAGGTTCCCATGACCCAGGTCAGGAGACATCTTATTCAAATTCGGCAAGAGTTATATGTCTCCGTCAAAGAGTACACGAGAGGCTTTGTGATGATATTTTGAAGCTTTGGCCAAGGAAAGTCGGTCAACTACAAGAAGATGTGCTTGGTGAACTCTTTATCAGTGACTTGGAAACAAATACGTAGTTCCAAGCTATAGGATGAGAACACTTGAGTTACTGAAGGAGGCAAAGGTTTAATCAGATGATTATGAGAGATATATTCAGAAGTGTTGGGAGGGATATTGGAGTTTTCCCCGCACCCTTGAAATCCATAAGGATTTGCAACATTTGTTGAATATTAGTCATGTTGGAGGTGCAAATGACATGCATACTAAGGAGAATCCTGGCATTAACTGTAAAGACCCTAAGGCCTAGTGCAACCAATCCCATGTTCCAAAGCCACGAGCTAGATGGAAATCGGTGTGCAAGGGTCTTTGTGATCTTCTGTACATGCCATGGAAAACCTCTTGTATATTCTCTCCTTGTTTGAAATTGCTATTCTTCTTTTTGTACACTGGACATATTTTATTGGTTTGGGATATGGATGGAACTCCAAGTAAATTCCAAGCGAGCTTGAAGTGTTATCTTACAATGGAGGACCTACACCATGCATAGATTATTATGCAGATACTATGTGAGTGCTTATGAATACTGAATTATTACTTAATTAGAAGATAGCTCTATCAGTTCTTTATTTCCATGTAGTCAATGAAGCAAGGAATCTTGATAGTGAAGGATTGAAAGAATTGTTCATGTTGAGAAAAAGGGCACTTAGAGAAGATTATAGAGAGACACCACTAAAGCCATGAAGGACAAGGACTCTAGGTCTGTAACCAATCATCCTAATCAAAGGGCCTCCTTGCAAGCCTTGGTGGCTACAACATATTTAACCTTGATAGTAGACAAGGTAGTGCATTTCTACATACTAGACATCCAAGAAAAAACACTTCTAGCAAAGCTAAAGACATAACTAGAGGCAGACTTCCTAGTATCTGCATGTCCTACATAAACTAAGTTAGTGTAACCCATAACTCTAGTATATTAGTTTCCATAGCAACAAACTATAAGACCACACTTTGAGATATGCAAGAATGACTTATTTGAGACATTGCCAAGATTGACAATCTACCTTGACAAGAATGAGTGTCCTTGTATGGAAGACACTAAGTCGACAAAGGCAATGGTACACCAAAACTTTCAATTATAGAATTACAAATCCATGAAAAACATAAATGATTGTGGCTTATAAATCAATGATGACATCACACATTCAAGACAAAAGATGCAATGAAGAACTTGGCTGCTCAAGAGTAAGAAAGACAATAAGAATCCATTGTAATTGTGAGTATCATCAATGATGTGTTGATATGGCATGCTCAATACATGCAGATATTGATGATGGACCACCTAGCTAGATGGGTCCACACATCTACACTTAGTACATTGGTGATCATTATGATCCTCACATGGCCATTGACTTATCACTTATTATATTTAGTTTATTGCATCTACTTACAACTGGCATAGTTATAGTGCTAGTCGATTAGTATAGCCAGTTATGCATTGTCTGACTTAGTGGGCCACTTTCTTTTATGTTATATCTTATCTATAATTTGTGTATATTGTATAGTGTGTGGAAGAAGAAGAAAAAAACTAGCAAGAAAACATTTTGGTCTCCATCTCTCTTCTTGTATTCTTGGGTGAGCTTTCTCCTATGTGTACAATGTGTGTTTGGCGCAGTAGCTCAAGCAAGTCCCCCCATCACACAATTCTTGACATGGTATCAAAGTGGTACCACTGAGAGAGATTGGTTTTGAAGGCTGAAGTAAAGGAGAAGAAGCAAGGATTCTAGAAACCAAGCAATGGGTAAGAAGCTCTTCTATTCTTTCACTCTCTTTATTGGATGGTGCTTTGTGGAGGTACTGGAAGTAGGGCAAAGTGAAAATCTCAGATTGCTATGAGATTTGGTGTGCAAGTAGAGCACTATATATTCTACAAATTAGCCCTTTAGGGGTTTCTCACTAATTTTTTGGGCATCTTAGGTTGTTTCAGGCCCTGTTTCAGAGTTGCAAGGTTATGGACAACTGTTTTAGGGCATATTGTGATTTCGACTGTATCAAGCAAAAGTGGGTGCACAGGTTGCAAATTTTGAATTTGTAAATTTTAAGGTGTTTTCCAAGAAGCAAACATAAGTTTTATTTGCAAACAAGTTGTAGATTAGATGTACTGTTGAGAAATTAGTGAAAAAGGTTGCTTTGTATTGCTGTGCACTTATTGTGAAAGGTTGAAGAAGACTTGCTTGTTGTTTTGTATCATTTTTGTGATAATGGAAAAGAACAATGGAAATCCCATCATTGAGAAGCTAGATAAGAACAACTACCCTTCATAAAAGTTCAATGTGATGAACTTTCTCATTGGAAAGGACCTTTATGAGTTCATTTCAGGTGATGAAAAGAGCCAGAGCTGAGTATCCCTGCGACTCCAGATGAATTAAAGGCGTGGGAAGAATAGAATGCAAAAGACAAAAAGATGATATATTGGCTATCTATAGTCATTGATAATACTATGTTGGGACATATCAAGAATGCAAAAACTTCACATGCAGCTTGGACAATTTTCTAGAATATATTTTTAATAAATACAAAGATATGAAAGATTCTACTCAAGTAAGAGTTGAGTATCTTGAAGAAAGGAAAAATGTCTGTCAATGAGTATGTTTTGAAGGTGAGGAGCTCGCAGATGCTTTAAGAACGATTGATGCAATACGTGATGATGATGATTTGGTTTCATCTACTTTGGATGGCCTTAATAATGAGAAGGCTTGGAAATCATTTGTTACTTCTATGTATGTACGGAAGCCATTTCTAGATTTTGATGAGTTGGTCTCTCTCATGATTACCGAAGAGATCAATATGTAGGGTGACTCATCTGAAAAAAATGGTAAACAAGTCCAAGCATTTTACTTAAGTTCAGGAAGGGGACATGGCATATCCTCTTAGAGAGGCCGTGGTATGGGACCTGGTGGTGATAACTAGCAAAACTAGTTAAATTAGTAATTTCATGAAATGGAAGTTTCAGGAGGCTCTAAAAACTTTAGAGGCAAGGGGAGCTCTAGAGAAAGAGGTGGATTGCGAACATAGGTTCTAGAAATTATGCTATTGCTTGCCATTATTGTGGCAAAATAGGTCATATTGCAACCCATTGTTATGCTAAGAAGGATGATATCCACAATGGTAAATTGCAATAAGAAAAAATATGCATAGTCTATAGAATGAAGACAAAAATACGTGTCTATTTGTTGTGCAACATATGCTGAATGTTGTTACAAGTAAAGGGACTCATGATGATATATGATATGTTAATTTAGGTGCATCTAATCATATGACCAGTCATGTTAAATGGTTTGGAGAGATGTAGGACTTGCAAAATCCAGGTTATGTGTGGACGGGCGATGATTTATGCCACCCAATTTCACACATTGAAAAGGTTTCCTTATCCTTGTATGATGGCCAGACAAAGAATCTATCAAATTTATTACATGTGCCATCAATCACAAAGAATTTAGTGTCTATTGGCCAATTGGTAGAGCAAGGGTCGCACATTCGATTTAATGCAAAAGCTTGCTTTGTAGAAGACTTTAATGATAAGTGCAAGTTGGTCACAAAAGGAAGTAGAGTTGGCTACGTGTCCACGTTAGATACTGGAATTCTTGCAACGATGAATGCTACTATGTATGCTAAAGGAAAAGGAGTGGTTGTAGACATTGAAATATGGCATAAACATATTGGACATGCAAATGTGCAAATGCTGAAATTAATGAAGTCCAAAGGATTGGTTACAGGGTTGCTTGCTTTTAGAGTTGCAGAATTTAATAAAGTGTGTGAAGCATGCCAGTTTGGTAAGCAGGCAAGACAACCCTGCGTGCGTACGAGAAGTGAGCTTTTTGAGTGAACTTTTCTGAGCAAACTCCATTTCTTGTTCCACATAGTCCACTTATTCCACCCCTTGATTTTTTTGACCTCCACCACCACTACCACAACAACTTCCTCCACCATCATTACCACCGCCCTTGTTGCCACTACTGCCACCACCACCATGGCTACTTCCACCACCACTACCACCATCTTTGCCGCTGCTGCCAATACTGTTGCTACCTCCACCACCACTACCATTATCCCCACTACCTCCATGATTGCCACCACTACCTTCACTCACTCACTCACTCACTCACACACTCTCTCTATCTCTCAGTTTCTCCCTCTATGTGTATATTCTCTTTTTCTCTTTCTAGCACACTTGATCAAATAGGATTCAATCTCATGTAAACAAATTTTCTCTCTCTAGCATGTAATGTGGATTCATTCATGCAATCACCGCGGAAGAATGAAACACCACGGTTCACACCTCTCTCTCTCTCTCTCTCTCTCTCTCTCTCTCTCTCTCTTTCTCACAAATTACTCCATGTCTTTACTCTCTCTCAGTTTAAGGTTGTACATGCAATTTCTCTGTCTCACTCTACATTCTCTCTCTCTCCCTCTCACATATGTGTGTGTGAGTGTGTGTGTGTATGTGTGTGTGTGTGTGTGTAAATCTTAGTTCCTCACTCACTCTCCGTGTTTGTCTCCATCTTTCTCTCTCCCATGCATGAGATTAGTCCACATTGTATCATAATGCCTCACATCAGATTATGGCATGTGTTGTAACAAACGCTTCTCTTAAATCCTAAATATGTCTCTAACTCTCTCTCTCTCTCTCTCTCTCTCTCTCTCTCTCTCTCTCTCTCTCTCTCTCTCTCTCTCTCTCTCTCTCTCTCTCTCTCTCTCTCTCATAATGTGAATGCTTGGGTAGCCACTCGGTATTTTTAGAACTTTAATTTTAATGCATTGATAGCTCTCTCCCCTCCCCCACTCTCTCCCTTCCCCCGCTCTCCCCAACAAATATGATACAAGACAATTCATACAAGCAATCCAAATGTATATTTATATTGTGTTAACTTTGGGAAACGTACAAGTTTACCAAAAGCTTGCCATCCAAATGGATTGTATAATAGTGACTTCTCAACAAAATAAAATGCAGTTGTGCTAAGAGGTAGTGTTGGCATTGCATTGCTGGTCACTATATAGGTGGTGTTGGAAAAGTTCTTTTGCTTCCAAATACAATGTGCAAGTTTTCTTTAGTGAGTGTGGGTTGGTGTATAAATATGTTGGCATTTGCATCCATCTCCCCAAACACTCGGAGGTACACATAGTATAGGTGCTTGCATGCCAAATACACTTTTCCTTCTATGGCATAGTCCATGAAATCCTAGAAATTACATGTTGGATTCTTTGCAATGTGCACATCATAACACTCATGCATGACACTTGAGTTAGTTGTCTCTAGTTTAAAAACCTCATGCTTCAAGGCCTTCACCACAGTGTAGCCCTTCACAGTTGCATCTAGAGCCAATGTTGAGTCTATCCTTTTCCATGCAGCTTGTGAAACACCTCTTCAATATCTACACAAGCCCTCGTTAACATCTGCCTCTTGTGCCGCCTTTTATAAAACAAAACCACCACTCTCCAACATGTGGATTTCTTCTACAATCAAATTAGTGCCTCGTGCCACTGGCCATACTTGTGAAACTTTGGGCGGTGTGTGTTGACTGGAAGAACAAATGTTCCATGTATGGTCCACACTATCATTACAAAACCACATGAACTGGTGTCGCATTCCATGTTGATTGCTACTTCTCCCCTTGAGCTAGACCACATGCCCAAAAATGAAGGTATAGGCATCCCATGTGACGTATTTTTAATAGGTTTTTTGCATTTTCCCTCTCTAGCTCCCAACCATCCTTGACATTGTACATGGTTGCGAGCTCGAATCCTTCTTATAGCCCAAATGGTATCATGAAGGATTGTGTCCACCACCATTTCCTTCGAACAATTTGGTGATACTGCCCTTGATTGGTCGGAAGGCAAGGGGTCCTCAAAGTTTAGTTTTTTTGTACCCTTTCTTCTAGGTGTGTTTTCGGTCACATACTCAGGCATGTGAGAGACATGGGCTTCCTCGGACCCCACTTTTCCATCAACCCTACATTTTCTTGCTACAATCACATTGTCCCCTTGAAAATCGGGGCGTTTATGCAATTTAGTTCCTCTTGCCACCTCCTCAACCATCCTTACTGTTGCTTGAGGTGTGGGGCTAATTCCTTGTTGTAGTCGACTCAAAAGCTTCTTTGCACTGGGTCCTACACCATGGAACTTTCCACCAATGAATGCATGTCATTTTGTGCTATGTAATAGAGCACTGGCCAAATCATTGACACATGCATCGTACAAGTTGATAGATCCCTTGAATCCCTCCCTTGCCAACCAGCTTGCATGCATTGGCTTTGCCAAGTTTATGGTTGTCATATGAGCAATGTTCTCCACTACCACTTGGATAAAAATATAGCACGAGAAGGTATAGAATGTGAGAAAATAAATTCACCACACGTCACATCCTACTATTATGAACTAGTCTTACCCTGACAAAGTGTTGCCTCCAACATGGATATCTGATATGCCACTAGCTAAGCCAACAATCCATTGCTGGTATATTGCAATCCACAACTTTCCCTGAGGCCCACCAAGCTCGAATGAATCGATATTGCATTGTTGCATCATCTTCCATGGCTGCACACCTTGATATGCAACATAAGCGCTTATGCTCATCTTGAAAACTCTTATGCACATACTGTGATATGTGTATTTGGAGACTTTGTTCTCAATGAAATAAGCAAGATCTCTCTCTTCCTTGCATTACGTTGTTCGGACCACCATTGAACACTATGCAGATGGCCCTCCAATTAGTAGCTCCCTCGTCTGCCATGAATCCTCGAAAATCAGCACTTGGGTGTCCACACTTCTCCATCATCTCATTAATCTTTGTCCAAAAAAGAGCTTGTGCATCTATATCCTCTTCCTTCCATCTCACATATTGCTAGAGTTATCAACTCTTGTACACTATAGAAACACAAGAAAGGAATGGAAGAGTAAGGAGAACTATGTTACTTAAGTTTGTGTTGTGATTGTAGAATCAGGTAAGAAACTACCTTGGGTCATACACATGTGCTACCATGGTGGTCCAATTATTAATGCGATGCACATGGTCTAAGCATATCCAGCTATTGTGTAGGTCCCCAGTGCCATTCCTTCGCATACAATTCACTAAGTCAACCCCTAAGGCTAGCCCAATTGTTGACATTTTGAATATAAATCACCTACTATCATTATCAATGGATTGCCTAGGAAATAGTCTACCATGGAAAAATCTATATGCACAACGTTGTTTTAACTTTAGAAGACGAGATTCCATTCCTTGATCACTCTCAGTGCGTGCTGCATGGGGACCATGTGTTTGAACCTGCATGCACAAAAGATTGATTTTCATATTCATGGCCTTTTAAAGATATTTTGAAATGTGTTGTGAATGGAATAGTATGTTACCTGTTCCTCTGAATGAGTGGTTGGAGTTCCTCGAGCATTGTCAAAAGTTTAGTGTTAGACATGGGGACACCTTGTTCACGAACCAAGGCACCCATCACTAGCCTTCTAGCCCACAGTCATTTGCAGGTGTCAACGTCCAGCTACACTAAAGTCTTTTACCATTTCCTCTACGGTCTTTCGCACCTCTTTGATATTAGCTTTACATGTGCCTCTTTGCACCTCATGGTTATGTGTGCCTTGATGAATAAATAGTCTTGACATTGGCCTTGTTGACATCACATAATACACTATACACTCGCACTTGGAGAGCAAGATGGGGGGGTTCTTACAATAGAAGCATCCAAGGCTTCCAAGACCAATAGCTAACATTCCAACAATCGGTATGGTGGTATTGAGTTTACCTGTATGGCATGTATTTGGACTTGATTAGTATGATTTACTTGCGATAGGATACTAGAACCATGTCATGAGATTCTGCAATCACTTTAATGACAGTGGAGCGAATGAAGAATCTTGCACCCGTCCATGCCACCTTGTTTGGGGAGCTAAACATCAACCTACTAGTACAATCTCTATTGGGACACTCTAGCTCACCGATACATTTACTTTGGCGAACAGTACCGAGGAATGCCATCGATGTTGATGTGGGCTTTGTCCAGCAATGGCCATCGTACTTTTGCTCCATACCCTCCATTAGACGCATATTGTTTACTACTGGTGGAAGCTTGTGTGTCACATTACCATAATAGAAAATTGGGCTCTCCTCCACTTTCTCTATAGTGCTCCTATTCTAAAGCAAATGACGTAAGACTCGGTGTCGGCCCCCCGAAGACATTATGTACTCAACCACACCTACAGCATAAGAGGATTGTCGCATCCCCTCCTCTTCCAAATCAAGCGTGATAGGGATAGTTTTGTTTTTCTCAATGTCCAAGGGGGGTGGTGAGGCTTCCACGGTGATTGTTGTTTTCTCAATGCTATAGGGCTCTGGGTGAGGTCTATGGTGGGGGAAGGGTGCAATGTAGACCCATTTCCTTGTTCGATAAGATAGTCTTGTGAGACCAAGGTATCCATAACATATACCTGGATAGCCTCATGTTCATTGTTACAATGGACCAGCGTGCTTTGTATTCGGCCATTTGCATGGATTATAGCAAAAACACGGTAGCCATTGCCATTGCAAATGTCTTCCTTCTTCAACATTAGAAATCGACTACTTGTGTGGTGCATAACAGGTTTGATAGAGAGGGACAATATATATGCAGACCTCGGTATTTGATGTAGCACTGGATGTTGGATCCATTTCCAAATCTATCTATACATGTAGGAACACTCAGGTCAGATATGGGTGTCATTGAAAGATTTAGTGTGGGGGTATATGTTATATACAAGAGAGGGAGAGAGAGAGAGAGGAGGATATATAAAGTGTGTGCATGAGAGAGAGAGAGGGGGAGATAGAGAGTGTATATGCATGTGCATGCGTGCGAGTGCTATATAAAAAGTATTTGCCATGAAAGATAGTGTGTGTGTGTGTGTCTATGTCTGTCTATGGATATGGGTGCCAAATATGAGAGAGAGAGAGAGAGAGAGAGAGAGAGAGAGAGAGAGAGAGAGAGAGAGAGAGAGAGAGAGAGAGAGAGAGAGAGAGAGAGAGAGAGAGAGAGAGAGAGAGATTTGTGTGGAAGGGAGAGAGCAAAAGAGGGAGATAGAGAGAGAGAGTGTGTGTGAGTGGATGTGGGCGCCACGGAGAGAGAGAGAGAGAGTGTGTGTGTGTGTGAGAGGGAGAGAGAGAGAGGATATAAATATTTGTGTGGGAGGGAGAGAGAGAGAATGTGTGTGTGTGTGTGTGGATGTGGGTGCCACGGAGAGAGAGAGAGAGAGAGAGAGAGAGAGAGAGAGAGAGAGAGAGAGAGAGAGAGAGAGAGAGAGAGAGAGAGATTAAGAAAATAATCCACAACTTGAGGGAGGGGAAGGTGTTGTGTCATAGGGGGTGTGTGGCTTTATATAACCACTTTGAGATAGTGGGGCATTAAATGCATGTTAGAGAGAGAGAGAGAGAGAGAGAGAGAGAGAGAGAGAGAGAGAGAGAGAGAGAGAGAGAGAGAGATGGAGAAAGGGAGACTGGGAAGACATGTGCCATACAAAGAGAGAGATGTGAGAAGGGGGGAGGGGAGAGGGTGCTAGTCATATTTTTCTACACCAAATATTGGGCCGCTGACGACCCCTTCTTTGGAGACAAAATGATCCCAATCCACATGCACTCTCTCTCATCAGCTATCCTGACCCACACGCACTCTCTCTCTCATATCTTGGACCCTAAACCCAAATAACTAAGATAGATGCTACAGGCATGCCGAGGACCCCTTTCTCGATGGGCAGAATGATCCTAATGCACATGCACACACTCTTTTTTCATTCCCTAAAAAACAAATCCCATACAACAAACATATTAATGTACAATCATATTAACTGATTAATTAGTATTACTGTTACAATACATTGATTTATATGAAATTATTAATATTAATATATAAATTAATAAACAAGTTAAGTAATATTAATATTCCAATGGTTCACTTCATACTAATTGAATACTATAATAACTAATTAATCAATAAGCTAGTTGATATACATGAATTAAAAAACAAGCTAATTATTATCAATTAATAAATTATTTAATAATTTAATTGATATAATTTGACCGATACACTAAATATCTAATCAATGAACTAATGAATACCATCTTGTTAAATATTATTTGATTTATATTAAATTAATAAATTTTAATTAATAGATTAATATTAATTAATTGAGTAATAATTAGTTTTAATTAATAAATAACTATGTGATAAGTTTACTTTATATTTTTAAATAAAATAAATACATAATATTGCCATTAGCATTTACAACTTGAATAACAGATATTTATTGATTGTTAAAAACTAATTTATAACAAATTAGAGATATATGAATAATTTATATCTAATTAATAAATAAATAATTATTATTTATTAGTTATTAATTTTAATGAATTATTATTAATTTTAAGTAACGAATTATTGGTTATTACTAATTATTTTTTAGTTCGTAGTTATTAATTTTAACTAATTGATCAGTATATAATTTTATTGGCTAAGTAATTAATGAATAGTTAATATAAAATTATTAATCAATTAATTATTAATTTTTAGTAATTAAATATTTAACTAACTAAGTAATATAAAATATATGTTTATTCTTTAATCATTAATTAATTTCTTAATTAGTTAAATGATTACTTAATTAATTACTTGGTGTTTAATTAGATAATTAATTATTAGCTGGTTATTAATTTATTGGTTAATTATTTGCTTGATTAATTACTTACTTATTAGTTTTTCGAAAAAGCTATTACTTTATTTTGATTAGTTACTTAATTAGACAATAGATTGATTAATAATTAATGTTGATTTATTTAATACTTAATTTTATTTTTTGACTCAATAAATTTTTATCTAATTAGTTATTTAGTATAATTAATTAATTAATCAGTAGGTTGATTTACTAATTAAGTTAATTAGTAAGTTTAATTAGTAATTAGTTAATAAACTAATTACTTACCTGATTACTATCAAGTAGTAATTAACACTATAATTAGTTAGCTTGTTAAAATTAGAACTTAACTAATTTGTAATTACTATTATTTAATTACTAATTTATGGTATTTACTATTACTTAACTATTAATTAATAGTAATTACTTATAGGTAATTAACTACGTTTATTTACTATTAGTGAAATGCTCATTGCTAAATAACTAGTTACTAATTAATTACTTGATTAATTGATTACAAACTAATTACTAATTAATTGAATACTTGATAATTAATTTGTTAATAGTTAATTAATTACTACATAGTTAATTTTGTTCACTTATTATTTGAATCAATAGTTATTAAACTAATTAGTTATTTAGTATAAATAATAAAATAATTATACAATTAATTAATTAGTAAGTTATTTATTTATATTAATTAGTATCTAATTAATAATAATTACTAATTAATAGTAATTATTAATTAACTATTAATTATACAGTAAATACTATTAATTAGTAATTAACTAATTAACTAGTTACTAATTAGGTATTTAATGAATTAGTTACTTAATTATTAACAACTATTAATTAATTAATTAATTACTCAATTTAGGAGAAATGAAATAACACTTTTTACTTTTTTGTCTTAGAGAGAGAGAGAGAGAGAGAGAGAGAGAGAGAGAGAGAGAGAGAGAGAGAGAGAGAGAGAGAGAGAGAGAGAGAGAGAGAGAGAGAGAGAGAGAGAGAGAGAGAGAGTGTGTGTGTGTGTGTGTGTGTGAGTGCGTGCGCACGGATGGGTAGGGATGGTCGCGGTGTGGCGATCGGCCAGCGGACGGACATGACACAAGTAAGCGCCAGGAAGGGGGCTCTGGTTTCTATGAAACATAGTTTTAATAAGCTAGTCTTGGGAGGGTTTCCCAAGTCTTTCTTCTATGAATTGGCATATAATACCTCATTAATAAATAACAATTATCTTCATATGTAGAGCCAGTTTCATAATTAGAGCTAGTTTTTAAAAATGTGCAACATAAATCAATTTTCTTTGGAATGTATATGCACATTGTTTATTAAAATAAACTAAGTAATGGGGACCCATTCCTTGCGAGAGTAACTTTTCGCCCAACTAGATTTGTGGGTTTTCTTCGCCTAATAAAGGGCTACCGATGACCCTTTTTTGGCGAAAAAATAAACCACAGGTCTGAGAATATAAAGCATGGGGAGAATAGGGACCAATAGGATATGGGTTTTTTTTTTTCACCCAAGAGCGGAAAAAAAACCCATATCCTATTGGTCCCTATTCTCCCCATGCTATATATTCTCGGATCTGTGGTTTGTTTTTTCAACAAAAAGGGGTCACCAACAACCTCTTAATGGGAAAAAAAAAACCACAAATCTAGTTGGGCGAGAGAAGAGAGAGTAACAAAGTGATGGGAGAGGGATGAGAGAGAGAGACAATATGAATAATGGGGGGAGAGAGAAAGGGTGATGAGAGAGAGGGCATGTGATATGTGTAAATTTTTCTCAGAAAGGGGTCACCGGCAGCCTCTTATTGGAGAAAAATTTTCTCACGACCCATTCCTTGCGAGAGTAACTTTTTGCCCAACTCGATTTGTGGGTTTTCTTCATCTAATAAGAGGCTGTCGACGACCCCTTTTTGGCACCAAAACAAACCACAGATCCAAGAATATATAGCATGGGGAGAATAGGGACCAATTGGATGCAGGTTTTTTTTTCACCCAAGAGTGAAAAAAAACCCCATATCCTATTGGTCCCTATTCTCCCCATAATGTATATTCTCGGATCTGTGGTTTGTTTTTTCCCTAAAAAGGGGTCACCAACAGCCCCTTAATGGAAAAAAAAAACCACAAATCTAGTTGAACGAGGGAAGAGAGAGTAACAAAGTGATGGAAGAGGGATGAGAGAGAGAGAAAGGGTGATGAGAGAGAGGGCATGTAATATGTGTAAAATTTTCTCGCCAAAAAGGGGTCGCCGACAACCCTTTACCGGACGCAAAATTTTTTGGCGACCCATTCCTTGCGAGAGTAACTTTTCATCCAACAGGATTTGTGGGTTTTCTTTGGCTAATAAGGGGCTGTCGGTGACCCCTTTTTGGGGACAAAACAAATCACAAATCCGAGAATATACAGCATGGGGAGAATAGGGACCAGTAGGGTACGGATTTTTTCCTCACCTAAGAGTGGAAAAAAAATCCATATCCTATTGGTCCCTATTCTCCCCATGTTGTATATTCTTGAATCTATAGTTTGTTTTTTCCCCAAAAAGGGGTCACCAGCAGCCCCTGAATGGGCGAAAAAAAACCACAAATCTAGTTGGGTGAGAGAAGAGAGTAACAAAGTGATGGGGGAGAGAGAGAGAGAGAGAGAGAGAGAGAGAGAGAGAGAGAGAGAGAGAGAGAGAGAGAGAACATGAATAATGGGAGGAGAGAGAGAAATGGTGATGAGAGAGAGGGCATGTGATGTGTGCAATTTTTTCTCGCCAAAAAGAAGTCATCAGTAGCCCCTTACTGAACGAATTTTTTTTTAGCGATCCATTCCTTGCGAGAGTAACTTTTTATCCAACTGGATTTGTGGGTTTTCTTTGCCTAATAAGGGGGTGACCCCTTTTTGGCTATAACAAGCGGGATACACACCGACTAGGGTTTAGACACTCAGTCACACTAACCGGGGTATATAAGGTGTAAGAGCCCCAGATTAGGGCAACCAGTTATTATCAAGATCATACTCTTCACCTTCATCTCCTGTTTCCATGGCTTCCTCCTTCCTTCTCTCCTCTTTTCTTTCTTTCTCTCTCTTCTTCTAGTCTTCTTCCTTCTTCTTCTTGCTCTCTTTCTCTCTCTTCAACTCTTCTCCTCTCTCCTCTCAGCTTCTTTCATTACAAATGGTATTAGAGCTTCAGGCTTTGGTCCTTTTCTCCTTTTCCCTTTCTTCCTTTTCAAATCCTAAAAACCCTAGTTACTCAACTTACAGGTACATGTACAGTAAGGAGTGCAGTTAACTTCAGATTTTTGGAGCAAGTAGGAGCTATGGTTGGAGACTCAAACATATCTGGAGGTAAAACGGTTAAAATAGCAGGTTGTCAATTCTTTTCATGCAAATTTTAAGGATTCTAGGTCGAGTTTAGAGTCTCATGGGTTAGAGCAGGACAAAAACTCAGTCACTTTTTGCTTGAGCCCCTTTCTCTCTCCTCCCAGGCAAACTGCCATAGCTACACAGCAGAGAAGAACCCTTCATTTTCTCCAGAGCAACAATGGAAGTGCCCTATTGAAGCCTTAGATGTCTTCCTAACTTGCTCCTAACCAAGGGCCACACCCTTAAGAAGGGTCATAGGCCGCCAGGAGAGAGCCAGGGAACGGCCCGCAATTTCAATGCATTTTGTGCTATTGTTCCCTACTCTACCTGCTTCCCCCTTTGCTCCAACCTTCCTTCCCTGCTCCGCTCTGCCACTCCAGGCTCTTGATCGACACTCTTACCTCCTCCTTTTTTACAATCTTGGCCCGGGAATCAACCTCCATGGTGGATAGTAGCTAGATAGTCTGGGGGACAGTTTGGGTAGCCATGGATTCTTCAACTGAAGCTATCTCTACCCTTGAGAGCTCAACCCTCACAAGCCCTTTAGCCCATAAATGACTTCTCTTACTCAAATTGAAGACATGGGGCTCAGCTTGCATGGGAGCTTTGTGGGCAGCCATGAAAGCTTCACTTGAAGCTTTCCCTCTCTGAAGCTCAAGCTCAGGGATAAGCACAGGAGCCATCCTCATCAGTAGGAGCATTAGAATGCTGAAGTCTTCTTCCATGGATACCCCAACCAATCGGACTTGATCAATGGAGCATTCGGGCATCAGGATGATTTATGCTTCAACAATCTTCCCAAGCATTAAAGAGGTATGTCAATTTGATCTTAATCTCTCAAATTTAGCCACTTGTTGAGCTTAATCTTTGGTGGAGAGATTCAAGATTGCATAGGTTCAGTAGCTCAATCCTCTTTGTGCACATGCATCATATTTCTTCCTGAAATTCATTGTATTGGTTGACATTAACCTCCATTTTATCTTGTGATCTTGGATAAGCCCCAGAATGAATGATAGCCATTGTAAATTGGGTAAGTAGTAGCCAGTGAGTCATTGGAATGCCAAGGTAACCCCTTCCCCAACCTTTGTTCATCCCTTGCATCTCATGAAAAGGCCCAATGTCTCCTTTCCAATGCATCTCATGCTGATTGCTTAATACAAATGTCTAGCATGTATACTCTAGCTGAGGAAAAAGGCCGATGCTAGATGAGGTGGTAAGACAAAAGAGAGGTGACCCTCCCTTACCACTTAAGACCCTGAAGGGGTGCACAACCCGCGGCTCTCAGGGGGAACGTTGCCCACCTCCCGGTGATCCGGAGCCCGATACTTGTATACAAGTGCAAGTACTTCCCATGAGCTCCACTCTCCCTGATGCACTGAGTCCCCTTGGATACCCCCACAATGCTACTGGCACCCATGTATGACACTTGAAGTGCATGCAGTCAAAAGAGATGTATGGCAATGAATTCACTTATGCATTGATGACAGAGAAGATGGGTATGCAATGATGCTTGGGATAATGCTCAGTATGCTCAATATGCTATTAATGTTGCTGATCAAGCCTCTCGGACTAGGCTCTGTCCATATAAGGCTTTTGGAATAAGAGCTAGGCAGTGTTTTTTGGTCACAATCTTGCAAGACATTCAAGAAGATCCTATTGCAAAAATTTCTGTTTTGAATCTAGAAGTGAACCCTATAGCTTACCTCAAAGAGAGCTTTGTCCCCTCCGATTTAATCAAAAATCTCCCCAATCGGAGCTATAGTGTGAAAGTTATGCCCATTTTTGTGCACTCTGGTCACTGTGGACAGGGTACAAACCACTCTAGGACAAGCACAATAAATCCATTACAAAAAAAAAATTGATCACTTTTTGTCACAAAGATTAATAGCTCATCTTGAAGAGGACTTTATCCCCTCTAACTTGAGCCAAAAAGCTCATCAATCGGAGTTTCCTACAAAGTGTTACGCCCCTTTAACTGACAGTAGATCCTGTGGACTGCATCCAAATGGTTGGCTAGAAAGGCAAAAGCAAGGCCCAAGAGAAACTACAGAAGGATATTAGAGGCTCCCGGACCTCCATGAATGGGGAACCAATCTGGGCACAGGATTACCAAGGTGACATACAAGAGGAAATGCTTGAAATGGACTTGTACACCCTTCTCAATCACACCCTTTGTCAGCATGAGCTTCGTCATATGGAACGACATAACGATATGGTCACCAACTACTGCCAAATTATGTCTAAGTTTGATGAAGCGATCGAGCACATGGCTCTCTCAAACTCGAAGACTCAACAGACCTTGGAGCAACTCACTACTCTTGTTGCTCAATTAGCAACCGTTTCATCCCAAGAGAAGGTCAATGACTCTAGGCATGAGTCTAGATGTCCTCCACATCAGGAACCGTTGCATGGTCCACATGGCATACTTGGTGCTAAGGGAATCTCCACTTCTACCTATGAGATTGGCGAACCCTCTCATACGCATGATGAGCCCATGTGTGAATTCCCCCGGTCCACCATGCAACCAACATCCATTTGAGGCCTTCTCCCACCCTTGGTCGAATTTTCCCCACTCTCCCTAGGAGCCCCCATGCACCCCATATGAATTAGCCCCATCAAGGACAATATGGTACAAATGGCAGCCTGGCAATCATGGACAGCATGGTTATAATGGACAACATGGGCTTAATGCATCACATGGGATGTATGGACAGCAAGGCATGTATGGCCACCACAGGATGTATGGACAGCAAGGGTTTCATGGGCAACATGGCCCTAATGAATTACGTGATAAGATCATCCTCACAAAGTTCAATGGACAATCTCCCTCATCATCTGACTTAGAGGAATGGACATCCAAGTTGGAGTCCTACTTCAATATCTTCCCTCGCACCGATGATCAGAAAATCCTTTTCGCTTCTCTTCACTTGGAAGGATTTGCCCACACATAGTGGCGCTATATCAATCGAGAGAATCAACAGTTCATTGTGACTGGGAAGATGTTAAAATGCATACGGTCCAAGTTTTTGTGTCCCCTGTGGAAAAAGAGCGGTTGGCAAGACGATGGTACACTCTTGACCAACGTAACCTCATTGTACATGAATACACAAATTAGTTCATGAACTTGACCATGTATGTGGAGAGTATTAGCGATAATGCTAAATTGCACAAGTATATCTATGGATTGGAACCGAGCCTATCGGCAGATGTCATGGCCCAAAAACCTACCGCACTATTTGATGCAATTGAACTAGCTGAGAGATATGCAAGAAAGTACTGTAAGAATGAACATTTTCAGCAAGATGTTAGATAGCCCTGCATTTCTTCACGATCAGCCCCATATGGAGGTGCTTCTTGAGGCACTTCTATCCCCAATACCTGAAAGGGATGCAGGAGACACGGGAGAGAAGAGCGCACACAATGTAGGTGATGTCAACAATGTTATGACAACCTTATTGCACTTTCACATATATATGAATAAAGAATATGGGCGGTCATTGTACACGGGCAGGCCCAAGGGCCTTTTACCCAACAACCTCCCACTAAAAGGCCAATGGGCCAGGGAGTGAAAAAAAAAACAAAAGAAAAGTGATAGGGTGAGGAATCATGACATCTCACCCAATGCCCAATCGGAAAGAAGCTGTGCAAAAAGTGTCAGGAATCTCCGATTCCAAGACATCTAGGAGGCAAGTGATCCCGCAGCTCCATACAACAGAGCAATCCAACACAACTCATGAGTGCAAGGCTATTCATCATCATCATCAGAGTAGCGCATGGCATCAGTGTGGCGCATACAAGACAGCGGAGAGCATCCAAACTCTCCAAAGTCAATCACTGAAAGAGGGCCAGCATCCCAGACACAAGTCAAATGGGGTCTCAAGACGGTATGCGGCCTCAACAAAGTGGAAGACTGACATATGGATGTAGAATCAGTCATAAAACACACTGAACACGCATCAAGAGGCCTGAGAGGTGTCTGCGTCTCATAAAAGACAGCATGACGGCTGCTAGAACCTGTTAGGCATCTAAATCCCAAAACTTGTAAGTCGTAAAGTCACCATCTCCATAACCAAGGAGTATGAATCTACGTGACATAGGCTCATGTGGCATACTGACAGATGCCTGGCAGCCAAACATCCTCAAATGATCATAGGAGGGTCTCATGCCATTCCATGCCTCATGCAGAGTAATAACATCCAAAGAGAAACACGGCATCCGATTAACCAAGTAGACTACCATCATAAGGGCCTTGGCCCAAAAGCCATAAGACAACCTAGCTGTGGTAAGCATAGAAGCAACCTTTGCCTGTAAAGTCAAGCACATGCCATGAGCAATCCCATAATACCGTGGGCATAAGAAATCAATGCCATATTATTGACAAGAGATCCGTAAGCTGGGAGAGAATAGCATCCTTAATCCGTACTAAAGGGTAAGCCCAAACACAGTGGGTAGCATGATCCATGAAGGTCACAAAATACGACTCTCCACCAAGTGACTGGGAAGGCATAGGTCCATATACTACAACATGGACTAGATCTAGAGGAGCATGCCTCACACGATCGCCATAAGCCAAAGAGGCTCTGCACTGACCATGAGTACAATGAGGGCAAATAGCATGGGAAAGAGCATGCAATAAGCCCATATCACATAAAGCATCCATCTCAATGTGTCGTACATAGCCTAGGTGACAATGCCATAACAATGAAAGTGGTATCTACATAACTGCAACCATAGAATCTCCCCCATGAGAGACATGCACTACATAATCACTGCCATATCTAGCACCTCTGGCCAATGCCAAGCAACCATGATGAATTTTCCATGAAATAACCCCAAGAGAGACATAATATCTTGCACCATGCAACTAACCGACTGAGATTAGGCTCTTACTGAGCGTAGGTATATGCAAGACATCATGGAGCATAAGAGAAGACCCATTTGGCAAAGCCAAGTGTATATCCCCTGAATCAATAACATGACAATCTTCCTCAAGGCCCAAAGAAATACATCCGTCAACCTCCCTATGAGAAGAGAACAAAGCTCTATGCGGAGTAACATGACAAGATGCCATACTGTCTAAAAGCCAATCAAAGGTAAAGGCCGTATCATTGAGCAAGTAATCTGCAGGGTAACACGATGCCAGGAGCCTAGGCTTAGCTGCATCGTCATGAGTAACTACATGCACCATACCACTATCAACAGTGGTCTCACCTACTGTATCAATGACTCTGCTCTCATGTCTAGTGCGATGCAATCTTTTCTACTCTCTAATCCACTTGAAGAATTTACGCTTCACATGCCCTGTCTTTCCACAATGAAAGCAAATAGAACCTGTAAAACCTATAGAAGAGGACAAGTGCTCTATAATAGAATGAGTAGGGTTGTCCAATACATCCAAGGAGCTCAAAGAATCAGGGAAACTCTCATAAGAGAGAATAGGCTTATCAAAAGGATTGTTTGCATTACTAGAAGAGCTGGAAGTCGTCATAGCATACTGCAAAGGGGACTCATCCAAACCAGAAGGGGAGAACACAAAGGCATCAACCATGGATGCAAAAGCTCCCACACGGACAAGCCTAGCAGACAAAAGCATGACATATCCAACCACTGTAGCTCACAGCCATAAATTCATGAGCATGCCTCGGAGCCATAAATGCATAAGCATCCCCGAAACATAGGAGTATACATAACTTTGCAGTGTCTCATACCATGTACTGACATACATGTCTAGCCAAGAACGACAGGTGGCAAATAAACCTGCAAAAATCAAGCTCCAATAAAAGCCCAAATATCTGTGTAAAAGCATCCAGGTAAGAGGCTCTGCAAAATACATAGCAGCAGACCATGTGTATACATGGGTGAGATCAACTACTCCCTAACATCCATGGGCAATAGCAGCCCAAATAGAATAGATGCCATACAACAGAGAAGCAGGACGGCCATAACTGTAAATCCCAAGCACTATTCAAGTCCACTGATTAGCAAGTATCCGGCATATCAAATGCAAACAAGCAATCATAGCTCAATAGGCAACTGCCAAAACAAGGGAGCAGTTCACTGCTCAATACCTGTAAGTGCATCCAAGTAATATCCAAGATTCATAATCAAAGCATCAAATCCCATATAGCATCCAAGGTCGTAGCGGAAAAAGTCAAGTTGTAACGGAAAAAGCCAAGTCAATGTCCAACTGCTCAAGGGAATACTCAAATTAATATCAAGCATGTCATAGATGAAATGCTAGTTGCAAAGAAGTGACAGTCAAACCCAAATTAAGCTCTAATCTCAGCTCAAAAGCATTCCAGAGCATAAAAAAGACATGTGGCATAGTCCAAATACATCATGACATCATACCGAGTAGCCAGGAGCACCCCGTGACCAATAGACATAACCCAACTGTAGCATAAATAACTTCAGCCCTGAAGTTTCCAGTAGTAAATAATAGTCCAAAACTGAGAAAAATAATACTCAAACCAAGCTCAAATCAAGTGCCAACTCATAGGCATACATTCCCAGACATGTAGGCGCCAAACGAGCATAATCGGGCATCAAATGACCATGTAGCATGCGCATAAAATATAATGACAGGGGGCTGCCCTATTTTGGGCTGCCTGTGGACTATGTAAAACAGTCACTAGCTGAGCAAGATCAGCTCCAAAACCATCTCACATGATAGGCATACATTCCCACATCATTCGGGGAGCATTCGGGATCAACTGGGCGACCAATGGCAATGCCAATGTGGCCCAAACATAAACTGCTAATGTAACACTGCTATAAACTGTCTGTGAACAGTCCTAGACTAAAGAAAATCAGCCCACAAATCAATGCCAAGTTAAATGCCAAGTGCCGGGGGGTCCAATGGACCAAGATCAAGTGCTAATGAGTAGCCAAGTGGGTGGGGAAGCTGGAGAATGATCACCTACTATCTAGGGACTGCCAAAAAATGGCACAAACTGTCCTGAAGGGGGCTGATCACATTTTTTATGAAGGGGGGGCTTAAGGGAGCCACAAGGGGGCTCAATAGGTGCCAATGAAGACCCAAACAAAGCCTCAACAAGCCAAGCAAGACGGGAAGCTTCAAGCTTCAAGGGGGAAGCTCACCAATGGCTGCCCCAACCTGTAAACCTTGCTATACCTGTGTGGACTAAAGAATGAGAGAGAACAAGATCTCATACCTCGTGTAGATGCCGGGAAGAGATCGCGAAGGAGTGGCTTTGATACCACTTGAAAGGGATGCAGGAGACGCGGGAGAGAAGAGCACACACAATGTAGGTGCTGTCAACAATGTTATGACAGCCTTATTGCACTTTCATATATATAAGAATATGGGTGGTCACTATACACGGGCAGGCCCAAGGGCCTTTTACCCCAACAATACCAACCTTAAAGTACCCATTTACCTTGCCTTCCATGCTAAAAGAAAAATAGGCACTTTTGGGACAACATTTGGCTCTAATGCTAAGAATAAGTATGCTGAAAATAAACAGCCCATTGAATCACCTTCCCATGGATCCAACAACCAACGGTTCATTTCTTTGGATGTTGTGAAGGAATGAAAGGAAAAGGGCCTATGCTTTAAGTGTGGAGATAAGTACATTGCTGATCATGCCTCGCATGGATGTCATGGAAGATTGGCACAATGATGAGGATGACCTGATCAGGTAGAGCCCAGAGAGGATGTTGATCACAAACAGTTCTATGACCCAGAGGATGGGTTTTCCTTTGACCTTGGCGGTGATCCATCACGGATACTTGATTTCACATCCCACCCACCTCCCAATTCCCTTTACTCGATCTCCTTAGACACTTGGATGGGTTTCCGAAGCCCCAACACCCTTTGCATTCAAGGAAGTATCAATGGAAAGCATGTTTTTATCCTTGTGGATAGTGAGAGCACTCACAATTTTTGTCAAATAAATTAGTCATTGATCGTTGAAATGCACCCCTATGGCACTGCACTACCCCTTGAAGGTTCCAAGTAGCAAATGAAGAAGAAGAAATCAGCACACATGTATCTCTCGTAGTTCCCTTATGCTTGGCTGAAAATTATGTGGCACAGGTCTATTTGATTACCCCTAGATATGGGCCCCATTGATGTTATCTTGGGCTACGATTGGCTGAAACAATTGGGGAAAATTGCTATGGACTTCTCTTAGATTTACATGGAATTTATGATGCATGGACAGTCTATCCACCTAGAGGGAGTTCAAGATCATGCTAATAATTAGCTCATTATAGCAAAGCAACTCAAACGGGAGTTTAAGAAATGCTCACAAATCTTTATTCTGCAATTGAATCAGGACAATTTCGATCAGCCCTCTGCAGTATCTAATGATTTAGCCTTGTAGGCCTTACTTGAGGAATAAATGACCTATTTCATATGCATATGCCCCTTTCTCCTAAGAGACAAGTGGACCACCCACTTGATCTAGAGCCCCATTCCAAGCCAGTGAACAAACCCCCTTATAGGCTCTCCAAGTGTGAGTATGAAGAGGTTGCAAAGCAAATCAAGGAGTTATTAGAGATGGGTTTCATTGAACTGAGTTCTTCCCCTCTATGCATCCCATGTCCTATTAGTCAAGAAGAAAGATGACTCTTTTCACATGTGCATTGAATATAGAGACTTGAACAAAATCACTATGAGGAACTGCTACCCCATCCCACGGATTGACGACTTGCTGGATGAGTTGAAAGGGGCATGCTTTTTCACTAAGATTGACTTGCGCTTTGGCTACCATCAGATTCGTATGAGAGAGGGAGATGAGATCAGAACAGCCTTCAAGACTGATCCTGGACTTTATCATTTTCTAGTGATGCCTTTTGGGTTGACTAACACCCTCGCCACCTTTCAAAGCCTCATGAACAAAATCCTTCAACATTTTCTGTTCAAATTTGTGCTTGTTTTCTTTGATGACATCCTCATTTATAGCAAGTCATCTAAGGAGCACTTGACACAAGTCAGAGGGGTGTTTGACATATTGAGAAAGCATCGACTCTTTGCCAAGGAGAGCAAATGCATCTTCATGCAGACATTTGTGGAGTACTTGGGACACGTTGTGAGCAAAAATGGCATACAGGCTGACCCAAAGAAGGTGCAATGTGTTAGAGACTCGCCCACTCTTTCCACCACCACTTTTCTCCTTGGCTTCCTTGATCTCTCTTCCTTCTATAGACGCTTCATTAAGCACTATGCCACCATTGCAGCACCTTTGACTGATTGCTTAAAAAAGGAGTCATTCTTTTGGGATGCCACTGTTGTCAAACAGTTAAAGAATGTGCTTACTTCAGCCCCTATTCTTGTCTGCCCTGACTTCTCTAAGCTGTTTACCATTCATTATGATGCTAATGGTCGGGGTATTGGTGTAATATTGTTGCAAGAGCATGCTGTGATTGCATTTGAGAGCTGCAAGCTTGATGAGAAGGAGATGCAAGTGAATGTATATGACCAGGAGATGTTGGCCATCCTCCATGCCATCAAGAAATGGCACTACTATTTGCATGGCAATTGCTTCCAAGTAAAAAGTGACCATCGTGTCCTCCAATACTTCTTGACTCTATGTACTTTGACTCCTAAGAAAAGGCGATGAGTGGCAACCTTACAAAACTATGACTTTGATATTTTGCACACTCGGGTCAAGGATAATATTGTGGCTGATTCACTCTCTTGAATGAGGACATGCAGAGTGTCCTCTGTCTCAGAATTGCACAATGATTGGGTTGAAGAGCTTCAAGAGGCTTACTTGTTAGATGATCACTTCAACCATATATTTCAAAAATTACAGCATGGAGTCATGGCTAAAAACTCCCAATATCAGCTCAAGCATGGCCTTATTTGGTCCCATGGCAAGATTGTCATCCCCCACACTTTCCCCTTCATGCAGAAGATCATGGAAGAGATGCATTCTTGCCCCATTGCTAGTCACTTGGGTGTTTTCAAAACATATGATAGGATTGCCAAGAGCTTTCATTGGAAAGGCTTATGGAGGGATGTCAAAGACTTTGTGACCAAATGTGTTCCATGCCAACAGAACAAGGATAGTACACTCAAGCCCATTGGCCTCTTGCTATCCCTGAAGGGAAATGGACTCACATCACAATGGACTTTATCACTGGCCTTCCCACTACCAAGAAAGGGTGGAACAATATCTATGTGGTAGTCGATTGCCTCATCAAAGCTGCCCACTTTATCCCCACTAAGATCCAATACACTACCTCTTAGGTGACCACTCAATTTATGAAAAATGTTTTCAAGTTGCATGGCTTGCCACAAGTCATAGTACATGATCAGGATGCAAAGTTTGTAAGCAACTTCTGGCAACTTTCACCTCCATGGGGACCAAGCTTGCTCTATCCACTGCATACCACCCTCAGACTAATGGCTAGACTGAAAGAGTGAACAAATGGCTTGAGACATATTTGAGGCACTTTTGCCATGATGTACAATACAGTTGGGATACGTGGCTCCACTTGGCTAAGTTTACATATAATAACTTAGAGGACTATGTGGAAGAACTTCCCCCCATAGATGAAAAAGGCATCACTTAGTATATCCCTGAAGCAATCATTGGGCAGCGAGATAAGCACTTACGGTCCCAATCCATTAAAGAATACCTCATCAAATGGCAAGGTCTACCCCTCCAAGAAGCCTCTTGGCGCCCAACAACCATTGTCAATGAATTCCCCTACCTCCATGAGGCCCAACAATTGGAAAACTAGTCGGTCATGCCCTAATTGACCACCCTCTGCCTCCAGACTAGACACTATTTTAGAATAGTTTTGTACTTATTCAAATCTCAAGCGTGTGCAACCTACATAGGCTAAAAGTACTCATCATAAGCTCCGTTTTGACATGTGGGACTCCCTATTTGGAGCAGTCTATCAAAAGTTATGACCTATTTACTTCAGCAGCCCGCGGTCCTGGATAGCATGCTATCCCAAGTCTCTACTCACCCAATTTTCATTGTCAAAGGGCTTAGAGTAACACTCTATAACCCTCCCTTAGTCCACCCATCACTCCCCTCTACTTCTCCTTGTTTTTTAGGGCAAAAACCTTTAGGGTAGGGATGAATTGTAACAAGCGGGATGCACACTGAGACTAGGGTTTAGACATCCAATCACACTGACCGGGGCATATAAGGAGTAAGAGCCCCAGATTAGGGTAACCAGTTATTATCAAGATCATATTCTTCACCTTCATCTCTTGTTTTCATGGCTTCCTCCTTCCTTCTCTCCTCTTTTCTCTCTTTCTCTCTCTTCAGCTCTTCTCCTCTCTCCTCTCAGCTTCTTTCATTACATTGGCAACAAAACAAACCATAGATCCGAGAATATACAGCATGGGGAGAATAGGGACCAATAGGGTATGTGTTTTCTATTTCACCCAAGAGCTGAAAAAAGTGATGGGAGAGGGATAAGAGAGAGAGACAACATGAATAAAGCAATGTTTGAACTAGTGTATTTTTTAAGCAATAAAGCAATGTTTGAACAAGTGTGTATAAGCTTCTACTTTGTATGACTATCTCATATTATGCTTCTAGGAGTATAAAGATCTACTATTTAGAAAATTATATCTCTCTTTCGCTCGTAAAGTTAATTAAGTAAATATTTTTCAATTAGTTGAGATAATGGGAGGACAGAGAGAAAGGGTGATGAGAGAGAGGGCATGTGATGTTTGTAATTTTTTCTTGCTAGAAAGGGGTCACCAGTAGCCCCTTACCGGATGATTTTTTTTTTTTTGTGACCCATTCCTTACCGTACTAACTTTTTGCCTAATAGGATTTGTGGGTTTTCTTCATCTACTAAGGGGCTACCATCGACTCCTTTTTGGTGAAAAAACAAACCACAGATCCGAGAATATACAGCTTGGGTACGGGTTTTTTTAGGAAAAAATCCCATACCCTATTGGTCCCTATTCTCCCCATGCTGAATATTCTCGGATATGGGTTTGTTTTTCCCCAAAAAGGGGTCCCCATAGCAACCCCTGAATGGAGAAAAAAAAAACCACAAATCTAGTTTGGTGAGGGAAGAGAGAGTAACAAAGTGATGGGAGAGGGATGAGAGAGAGAGACAATATGAATAATAGGAGGAGAGAGAGAAAGGGTGATGAGAGAGAGGGCATGTGATGTGTGTAATTTTTTCTTGCCAAAAAAGGGTCCTTGGCAGCCCCTTACCAGACTTTTTTTTTTTGGCAACCCATTCCTTGCGAGAGTAACTTTTCATCCAACTGAATTTGTGAGTTTTCTTCACCTAATAAGGGATTGCCGGTGACCCCTTTTTGGCAACAAAACAAACCATAGATCCAAGAATATACAGCATGGGGATAATAGGTACCAATAGGGTATGGGTTTTCCTTTTCACCCAAGAGCCAAAAAAAACCTATACCCTATTGGTCCCTATTCACCCCATGTCATATATTCTCGGATTTGTGGTTTACTTTTTCACCAAAAAGGGGTCGCCAGCAACCCCTTAATGGGCGAAAAAACAACCACAAATCTAGTTGGGTGAGGGAAGAGAGAGTAACAAAGTGATGGGAGAGGGATATACTTCTAGGAGTGTAAAAATCTACTATTTAGAAATTATATATCTTTGTTCACTCGTAAAGTTAATTAAGTAAATATTTGTTAATTAGTTGAGATAATGGGGGGAGAGAGAGAAAGGGTAATGAGAGAGAGGGCATGTGATGTGTGTAATTTTTTCTTGCTAGAAAGGGGTTGTCGCAGCCCCTTACCGGATAAATTTTTTTTTTGTGATCCATTCCTTGCGAGAGTAATTTTTTGCCCAATTGGATTTGTGGATTTTCTTCGCCTAATAAGGGGCTACCGGTAACCCCTTTTTGGTAACAAAACAAACCACACATCCGAGAATATACAGCATGGGGAGAATAGGGACCAATAGGGTATCGGTTTTTCTTTTCACCCAATAACGGAAAAAAAACCCATACCCTATCGGTCCCTATTCTCCCCCTGCCATATATTCCCGGATCTGTGGTTTGTTTTTTCACCAAAAATGGGTCACCACAACGGCCTCTTAATGGGCAAAAAAACAATCACAAATCTAGTTGGGTGAGGGAAGAGAGTAACAAAGTGATGAGAGAGAGAGAGAGAGAGAGAGAGAGAGAGAGAGAGAGAGAGAGAGAGAGAGAGAGAGAGAGAGAGAGAGAGAGAGAGAGAGAGAGAGAGTAAAGCAATGTTTGAACGAGTGTGTATAAGCTTCTACTTTGTATGACTATCTCATATTATGCTTCTAGGAGTGTAAAGATCTATTATTTAAAAAATTATATCTCTCTCTTTCGCTCGTAAAGTTAATTAAGTAAATATTTGTTAATTAGTTGAGATAATGGGGGGGGGAGAGAGAAAGGGTAATGAGAGAGAGGGCATGTGATGTGTGTAATTTTTTCTTGCCAGAAAGGGGTCGCCGACAGCCCCTTACCGGATGTTTTTTTTTTTGGTGACCCATTCCTTGCGAGAGTAACTTTTCGCCCAGCTAGATGCATTCATTTATGTGCTCCGCCCTATAATCATCTAATACTTACAATTGTAAAACTCTTATTGTGAATTGAAAGTGTGCCATATGTACGATCTCTTTTATTTTATTAAAATTTTAAGGGTAATTGTTGAAAATTTAAGGGCATTTCGAGAATTTCTTTGAGTGTTGAAGTGCATGTTGAGGGCCTCCGTCTAATAAGGGGATGTCGGCGACTCCTTTTTGGTGACAAAACAAACCACAAATCCGAGAATATACAGCATGGGAAGAATAGGGTACGGGTTTTTTTTTTCACCCAAGAGCCGAAAAGAACTCATACCCTATTCGTCCCTATTCTCCCCATGCCATATATTCTCGGATCAGTGGTTTGTTTTTTCACCAAAAAGGGGTTGCCAGTAGCCCCTTAATAGGTAAAAAAACAACCACAAATCTAGTTGGGCGAGGGAAGAGAGAGTAACAAAGTGATGGGAGAGAGAGAGAGAGAGAGAGAGAGAGAGAGAGAGAGAGAGAGAGAGAGAGAGAGAGAGAGAATGAATAAAGCAATATTTGAACAAGTGTGTTTTTTAAGTAATAAAGCAATGTTTGAACGAGTGTAATAAGCTTCTACTTTGTATGACTATCTCATATTATGCTTCTAGGAGTGTAAAGATCTACTATTTAAAAAATTATATATCTCTCTTTCGCTCGTAAAGTTAATTAAGTAAATATTCGTTAATTAGTTGAGATAATAGAGGGAGAGAGAGAAAGGGTGATGAGAGAGAGGACATGTGATATGTGCAATTTTTTCTTGCCAGAAAGGGGTCGCCGGCAGCCCCTTACCAGAAGAAAATTTTCGAGTGAGTCATTCCTTGCGAGAGTAACTTTTCGCTCAACTAGATTTGTGAGTTTTCTTTGCCTAATAAGGGGCTACCGACGATCCCTTTTTGGCAAAAAAAAAACCACAAATCCGAGAATATACGGTATGAGGAGAATAGGGACCAATAGGGTACGGTTTTTTTTTTTCACCCAAGAGCAGAAAAAAAACCCATACCCTATTGGTCCCTATTCTCCCCATGTCATATATTCGTGGATCTGTGGTTTGTTTTTTTGCCAAAAGGGGTCGCCATTAGCCCCTTAATGGGACAAAAAACAACCACAAATCTAGTCAGGGCCAAAATTTACTGTCCAAGAATGGGTTATCAAAAAAATAATCGTCCAACAAGGGGCTCCTAGCGGCGACCCCTTTCTGGTGAGAAAATTTTACACTTTTCACATGCTCTCCCTCTTCTCCCTCTCTTTCATCACTCTTTCTCTCTCCTCCTGTTTCCTCTCTCCTTCACCTATAAAAGGACCCATCCCCCCCTTTTCACATTACAAATCGTTCTACTCTCAGTATGTGACTCTCTCTCTCTCTCTCTCTCTCTCTCTCTCGCTCTCTCTCTCTCTCTCTCTCTCTCTCTCTCTCTCTTTCTCTCACTCTCTCTCCTTTGTCTTTAAAAGGATCCCTCCCCTTGTAATTCAACTTCTTATTTTCTAACCCCTACCCTCAGTACGGTTCCATCTCTCTCTCCCCCCTCTCTCTCTCTCTCCACACCTCTCTCTCTAACATAGTCACACATACTCTATCTCACAGTTCTATCCCCCAGGCTTTTCCCCTCTCTCTCTCCCCCTCCCACTCACTCTCGCTCCCTCCCCTCTCTCTCTCTCTCTCTCTCTCTCTCTCTCTCTCTCTCTCTCTCTCTCTCAATCTATCCCAGCCTTCCTCCCTCTCTCTATCTCCTCATTTCTCCCCCTCTATCGCTCTCCCTCGCTCTTGCTCTCGCTCTCTCTCTCCTTGTATCTACCTCTCACACACTCTCTCTTTATCTCTTACTCTCTTATCCCAATGTCATATCTTCCTCTCTCTCTCTCTGTCTCTCTCTCTCTCTCTCTCTCTCTCTCTCTCTCTCTCTCTCTCTCTCTCTCTCTCTCTCTCAATTGGTATTTCATTGGCAGGAAATTGAGGAACCAATATATCTATAAGAAGTAACCCTAAGGCAACTATCATGGCCAAATCTGATTTCAAAAGTCAATATCATGTCACCCTTTACGATGGCGATGAAAGGATGGCGCAAAAGGTTTAATCCGACAAACGTTCCCCTCACCGAGCTTAATCCCTGGAAGAGTGGGAGTTCTTATCACCATTGTGCATCAAAGGAGTGTGAAGGCCCGTGGCAAAGGCAATACTGAGATTGACTTGAGGAAAACACAATTGTGCAATGACCAATTGAATAGACGATAAGCACCTCCTCTCTTGATTTTTGTTACGATTGCTATATCTTCCCCTCTTATCCTATTTCGAATCATTGACAAGGGGGGAGTCGCCCTCCAAGAGCTAAAGGAAGAGTAACACAAACGCGATCATTGACTTCCACCAAGCTACAAGAAATCATTGCAATTGCATGTGGGGAAGGAGTGACATCAGGAGAAGGTGGGCACGCTTTGATGATGCAGGCGAGGAAGGGCAAGAGAAAGCTCATAATATCGGAGAGTGATACTAACAAGGAAAGCAACAATCAAATCATCGAGTTCTTTAGTGCACAGCAAGGGCATGGCCGTACGCAACCCAAGAATAATCAAACATAAATAATCGAAAAGAAGCACATGACAAATGTCGGTGAAACAATTGGTGAGACCGCTCTCACAGTCACTTGCGATAAACGCATTGTGAAAGCATGTATAGAACACCAGTTGGAAACGTTGACAGTGAGTGCTTGTAAGAGATGGCAGCATGATTTAGATTATGGTTTTTATTTCTTTATGTTGATTGGATATTAATTTTTCATCATCTCATTTAGATACGGACATCCACCCCTCTGTCGCCCATTCCATTATGTTGTTTGGTTTCCATGCCTACAATTAGACAAGTCACATCGAGGTACAAGCAACTCTCGGAAACCTTTTTTAGCAATGGGTATGTTAGAGGGATGGGTATATTCATAGTGTCATTAGAGACTCCAAGGCACCAGTGCAAGGAGGTTGATGATATGATTAGAATTGAGTGGGATCCCCATTGGCTAAAGAAGCATGAGGACTTCGAGGCAGAAATCATCGGCACCGATTGGGCCTTTTTGTCAAATTGCATGTTTTATGTTTGGGATGGTAACCATCGGCTCATAGCATGGATGAATGAGATACGCACATATGAGTGGCCCTAAACTGTAGGACCTTAATATTCTACAATGTGTTTGTTTCTTACACCATCCTTAACATAATTGATTGTTTGCAACAACCTTTCCAGATAACGTGAGGCAACATGTGTGCATTGATTGTCACCTTGTGAAAGTGGCAAGTATAGAGGGGGAGATTTTATCAGCTATTTCTCATACAAACAGGTATGCAATGGACCATATTCATGAGATCCTAATATAGAACCTACACAGGTTGGCACAAAAGGGGGTTGTCCATACCTCGTATCCAGACCTTGTTTGTGAAGCAAGGATGCTAGGGCAGGCTGACCATGAAACTATTTTTGACAAGCTAATTGATGAGGCAAAGGCATGGGTGCAAGTGCACAAAAAGCTGATGCCCATTCTTGCATGGTACAAGGCACCATTGATTGCATTGGCCCACGTTATGTGAAAGGTAGGTAGTTCTTCAAGCTATCTTAACAATGTTTTTCCTGATGCATTTTTTTCTAATGCAATGATGTTGTCCCTAATTACCAAGTGCCATCCGAGTATGATATGGCAGTGCAATTGATCGAACAGAAAAAGACACAGCTCTCCAACTCTGAGTTTAGAACCAAGTGGGGCAAGGCATACTATAGTATCAATGAAAATCTCATCAAGAAAACTTAACATTTGCTAAGAGTTGCAGAACACAGCCTTGGAGAGAAGTGGTATCAATAAGTTGCTACCTCTTTGTACTTGCCCTCTATATGTACTTATACTACATTGGTTCAAAGTAACAATGTTTTTGTCAATGCAAAATTGTCTCATGCTTGGAGTGGGGCTCCAAGACCGGGGGGTGTATTGAACGAGAAGAGAATATACACATTGGCATCCTCAAAGCTAAATGGGGCAGATCGCATAAGGATATTGAAGGCCATGGAGAGTTCTAACAGTAAAATTCGAACATTGATGGACATGCCTGAACGTAGGTTATTCTTGTTCATCTAAATTATCTGCATCATAAGTCTGACGAATTGGTATTAAATGACATATCTTTGATTCGAGCATATGGAAATGGAGCCCCAAGAGAAACACCAAGGAAAAAGGGATTCTACTGCAAGAAAATCTATATTATAACATCAACAAGATTTTATTTCATTCTTTTGATGACCAAAACAAGGAAAACAGCAAATTTTCACGCAGCATCATAGTAGATATCTCCCACAGATTTCATAGAATCAACCATAATCTTCAACATCTTCACAGAATCCTTCAATAGAACAAGAAATATAAAGTAATACACAATTTTTGAATGGAAATCAATCACACAATATTCATCTTCAATGTCTTCATAGTTTTCTCTCTCAATCTCTCATATACAGATACACTGTTTTAATAGAATTGGCTATCTCTGGCTCTCTCTCTCTCTCTCTCTCTCTCTCTCTCTATATATATATATATATATATATATATATATATATATATATATATATATATATATATATATATATATATATATATCAATAATACAGCATCTCCTCACTACAATGCTCAATAATCCTTCTTAGGTTGTGGATGCACCTCCCAAAGAGGTATGTCTGTGTCGAAGAGGCACCAGAGCCACTACAGTGTCTCTTCATAGCTCACTACTGTCACTGTCACTTCATTCTACTCTTCAATCTTCTGCAGCTGCTTCTTCCATTTGTTTTAGCTCTTTTGAACTTAGATTCATCCTTTCCAAAAGTTAGAAAAAAATTTCAAAGTCACACATACATTCTACAGAACACTTACAGAAGATCTACAGAACATCAGAATCTCAACAGAACCTATCAGATCATCACAGAGCTTCATATTTCCACTAAAAATCATCATGAACTTCCAAAACATAATCAATATCATCCAAAAAACTCTCAAACACTTCCATTAACAACCATACATCACTCTAAATCCATCAAAAATCAACCATTCAGACCTCAAAAATCAACCATTCAGACCTCAAAAACAACAAGAATCAGTCAAAAATTCAGTCTTTTTCCACTCTCAACATATCCCCACACTTAGAAAGGAAGTGTCCTCGTGAGCTAAAGAAAAGAAGAATGTAAGTTCACTAAAGAGCTCAATTTGATCTTCTTTAGTATCTTCAATAATCACTCCACCACGACTCACCTGTATCTCTAGAAAAGAATACTACTAAAGGAAAATTTTGTTATTCATTAACACATCTGAAATCAATAATAAGTCATAACAAATTTGTAAAGGATATAAGAGGTTCTTCAACTCTCCATCGTAGGCTTCCCATCCACCATGAAAAGAGAGCTCTCGAACAAATTATTCAACCAACACGAACTCATCACATACAAATTAATACAACACACACACAAACACAACCATCTGAATGGCACCTCCAAAAGATGTCTCATTAAGAAGCACAAAAGATACATCCATGGGTATCAATGAAGATGATCCCTCTTGAAGGCTTGATGATTTTGAAAGCGATCCAAGGATACAGACTCATCTATAAAAGATTATGGAGGATTCTGAAAGAATTGAAGGCAGCACATCCGTTCTGGCAAAACAAGGTATCTGCTAGGTAGACAAAGGGCATGAAAATATAGGACATCCAACTGATGGGAATCAATGTTCACATTGATATTCATACAAAGCTTTGGAATGGCCTTTTGATCGTTATGGGAATGCCTATGCATATATGCTAAGTACCAAGAAAAATGGGCTGTCAATCTCACTGAAGGATCTAGAGATTGTGAATATTTTTGAAAAAAATGGATGTAATTTTGGTATGCTTGACTAGCAGTTGTCTAGTCCCCTAAAATTAATGGCCGATTAATCTATGGTCCCGTGAGAGAATCAGTTGAGCTCCATCCTCTTCTTCTCGGAATTTGCTGATCAAATCCTTCGTACCCACTAGGGGGTTGAGAAATAGAAGTGGCAGGAGATGGAAGTGGAATAAGTAAAAGAGGATGAAGAGATGGGTAGGCAAAATCATAAAATGAGGAATAAGCTAAAGGAGTGGCCGAAAATTTAAGCAAATTAGTTAGGAAAGGTATCAATTGATAAGCAAGAAAAGTAGAAGGTATATGGATAGATGGAGAAGGGCATGGCAGAGAAGGGGAAGAGACTCGATCTTCAATGAAAGAACAATAGGTAAAGATTGGAATTTGAGGAAAACCTTGAGGTTGGAAAAGGAGAGGTAAGATAGCTCTGCTGAGTTGGATTGATAAAGGGAAAAATAAGCATCATAGCGATGGGCCATTTGTTGATAGTACAATAAGCTAGGAACAGAGGGACCTAAAACAGATCATTGATGGTAGGCATCAAAGAAGGATGAATCAAATGGATGGTTCTTGGAAAGATAAGCTAGGCGATCCACCCTCAGTTGGTTAGTGCTCTGCACATAAGTAGAAGCTGTATTTTGGCGTTGATTCAGGACTAAAAAATCAATCATTGAATGCCATGAAGTGTCAGGGCAAGTAGCCATTTTAGAAGAATAGCACTAGAACACGTCATTTATCCTCAACTCCAAATGGTTGACATATAAGGCAGCTTGTAAGACCACATCCCCCACATACCAAGCTAGATGTACATCATCTGAAATTAACAGATCACCTCATAAATACATATAAGACAATAACATGGTGTCCGTCGTCCTCACAGAATCTTCAAAGACCATACAGACAACTTCTGTTAGCAAATCAGAAGACCAAGTCCCACTCCAACCATCCTCTGGAAGAGGGAGATCCATTGTTGAGAGCTTACTATAGAAGGACAACTTCTGCAACTGATAGTGGACAAAAAAGGAATGGTCCGGAGGAACATACTCCTGAAAGTGCTCAAATGTAGACCATAACAAATCCATCCTGGATTGCAATCTTTCCACTTTATCTTGAAACAACAGACATAATGTGGCCTGTCTCTAGAGAACTGCCAAGTCCTACTGAGATATAGAAGGAATCATAGGAACATTGGGGCTTGGAGGAATGGACCATGACTGTGCCAGTTGGTCCTGCAACTGCTTAATCTAGGAAGCTTGGGATTCCAATGTATGGTGAGCAGTCTGCAAAGCTGAGAGTTTCGTATCTAAAAGAGTCTTAAACTCTTGAGCTTCTTTAGACAATTTCTCTTTCTCTTCCGAAACTCTAGTGACCTCTGACTGAGCCTCTGCTAACTGAATTTTCAAAGAAGATATTTCTTCTCTTTGGATCTCGATCATTTGTGTCTGTTGCTCCATCTGCTTAAACAGATCGGCAAGAGTGTCTTTAGCAAAGGCTACCTCTGTGGTTGCCTTATGCATCTGGTCTTTGGATTGCATCAATTCTTCATAGAAAGAAGCATTTAACTGTTGAACACAAGCTGTCCATGAGAGTTCAATAGAACTCTGGATGTCGTTACAAAGGAAAGGAATGGCATCCCCTGACATTAAACTGTTCAGTGAAGGAACTGATATTTCCAAAGAAACCTCTCGATGTGCCCTGAATAAGTTGTTGCATGTGAGGTAGGTAGGGAGGTTACTTCCAGAGGTAGCAAGAATTGGTACTGAAGGAATGACTGGGAGAAATTTCTTTGCCACACACTTCAAGCGCTTCCGCTGAATGACCAATGGAGGAGGGGAATCAAGATCCTCTATGTCAATGGGTTCTGAATCCTCTGAAGGTGGAGGGGGAGGGACTTGATCAGATGGAGGAGGAGGTACCACACCCTTCTTAAGGCCTGAATATGTCAAGAAAGCATATAAATATGGACCATAGGATACATTGGTAACATTCCCTCTAGTCACTTTGACAAAATGTTGGTCCATCTTCGTAAGAAGGTAAGTATTCCAGTCAATGGCAACCCCTTTTAACACCATCCTGGAAGCTGTGAAGAGCTCCTTGGACAAATAGTGAGATGGTGTCTTAGCAGGCATGAACCTATCTTGGAGAAATTGGCAGAGTAGCTTCCAAAGAGGATCAGTGATCATTGAAAAAGACACTCTTGAAGTGTTAATCACCTTCTTGGCATCGAGAAGCTCTTTGGTCTGCTTTTGTAAACAGCTTGAGAATCTCGTCATTTGAGAATAACTGTCTGGTTGTAACAAAGGGTTCTCCTTTGTAGGGAAGAGACAAAGCCTTCCCTAACCCTCGAGGTGTCAAAACCATGGAAGTACCACGAACCAAGCCCGATTTCTTATTGTATGATGCAAGAAACTCATCACATAGGGCTGGATCGTCTGGAATCAAAGGGAGTGAAGCAGCCATGAAAGATGCAAGGCCAGCTTTCGCGATAGGCTCAAAAGTCAGTAGGGAAGAATAATCCCTACTGATCAATGGGACATATTGAACAGGAGGAGGAGCTTGAGGTGCCATTCAGATGGAATATACATACATACCACAAATACAAACAATCACAGAGAATGCTTGCAAAATAACAAAATAACTATAAAAAAGAAATCGATCAAAAGAAGCACACACAGACGTAACTAACCAATTGACCACCCCAAACAACCCACAAACAATCCACATCCTAGAAAAAATTCGGCATGACCCCTATACATATGCGACCGAAAGCTTCATGTTATGCAACAAGCAAGCACCCAAGACCCCGTATCAGGCAAAAAAAAAAGAAAACTACAGACCGCATCCATAATCGTATCACACAATCAAACCATAATACTTCAAAAACCTATTCAGGACATAACCAAAACTTTGATAAACAATGTCAGCTTAAAGGACTATACGTGTCCATCCCACGAAGTGTATTTATTAAAAAGGAAAAAAAAGTACAGTGAGGGAAATGATTTTAGTGAAGGGTTCATTTTAAGAAATTATTAACAATGGTTGAAATTTTATTAGGTTGTAAACCTTAATAAGAAAACAGTGATTCATTTTTAAACTATTAGTTACAATTTATTAATGTGAAACGATGCTTTTAACAAAACCCAAACTATGATCCCCAGACTCAGGTCTCTAAATGCATATTCATTGATTAAAAATTTAATGTGTCTGAAGCGCTCTTCTTTTTCAGCGCGTGCATTTCAGTTCGTTTTTATTAAAAATTAAAGTGCCTTTGAAGCGCACGTAGCACATGCAAAGTGAACGGCGGGTTGATTTTAAGTTATTAGAAAAATGTGTGTTTAGCGCGAGCACACGTGGAAAAGTGGGTGAATGAATTTCATTTTAATAATTAATTGTGATTAAAGGATGACTAAAATAAATAAAGCACGAAAAATACATACTTGGTAGGGTTGTGTATGCAAGAGACTGAGGGGTGCACGGAGTAGTCCCAAATGCAAGGAATCCAAAAAAAAAAAAGCAAAAACCACTGACTTGAAAAAATAAAACACCTGATTATTTTTATTTAAAAAAACAAAATAAATATCAAGGCAATGTTAGTGGGATCACATTTGGTTTAGGTAATGTTGATTAGTGTTTGGGTGAGATTGTTATTAATATTATGTTTTTATTGTAATTTAGGTGTGTTTTGATTTTGTATTTTGTGTGTTTTTTTGTATATTTTTTTATTTTAAAATGTTTGCTTTATTAGGGCATCAATCAAACCTAATTGAAAATAAAACCATCAAGCTTCAACAATAAATTTGTAATTTTTTAAAATTATTTTGTAATTTGACAGCTTATTTTTGCAATTTAAAATAATTTTTTTATGAATTTAGATTAAAATTTTATCATTTAGGTCCAAAAATAATAGGATGATCATGTATTAAGGTGTTTTCAGCTTAGAAAATATTCCAAAAGTAGTCAAATGAATTGATGGAATTTTTTGTGATTTTTTTGAATTTAATTCCAATTTTTAGGAATTTTTAATGATTTTTTCTCAATTTTTAGTAAATTTTAAAAGGATTTTAAATATTGTTAATTTTTTTGCAATTAATTCTCTATATTATAATCGGCAAGATCAACCAAAAAATTACCCAATTTAGTAAGGAAATTTGCAGTAATTTTTTTGTTTTTTAATTGAATTTTTTAATGCTTTTAAGTGTTTTTAGGTATTTTTAAGGCATTTTTCTCGAGTTTGTGGAAAATCAAAAGAGATACTCGGGTTGCGTGTGAACAGCTATGTGTGCTCGGGGATGGCACGCACCACCACACGGAGAAGACCAAACGCACGTCCTTGTACATGAACACCTGTTGGCAACTCCCGTACGCCAGGACGCTCGCGCGAACACGCGTAGACACGAAACCACCGGGTAGCAAGGGGCCTGCAGGTGGAGGGTGGGGGAAGAGGGGTGTAGGGGTAGGAAAGGGGGCTAGAAGGGGGGAAACTAGGGTTAGGTTAAAGGGGGGTGAGGTTAGTTTAATGAGGGATAAAGGAGTTAACTAGGGCAGGCAGGTTAGCTAAGTCAGGGTAGTTAGCTAAGTTAGTGGAGTAAGCTAAGTCAAGTTAGTTAAGCTAAGTTAGTGAGTTAACTAAGTCACTTAGGTTAGTGAACTAAGTGAGTTAACTAAAGGAGGGTTAGGTTAGTTAGAGGAGGGTTAGGAGAAGGAGGAGAAGATGGGGCGGCGGGTCGGCGGAGGAGAAGGGGAGGAGGAGGGGAGGCTGCGGGTGTGGATGACGGGCGTGGAGGCTGCGGGCGTTGGAGGAGGAGGAGGAGGTTGAGGCTACGAGCGGTGGAGGACAGGCATGGAGGCGGCAAGCGTGGAGGACAGGCGTTGGAGAAGGCAAGCATGGAGGACGGGCATTGGAGAAGGCGAGGAAGAGGAAGAAGGGGAGGGAGGAGGCGAAGGTGATGGTGGAGGGGAGAAGGCGTGGAGGGAGAGAGGAGGTTGGAGGGAGGGGAGGAGGAGAAGGCGAAGGGGGGAGGGAGGTGTGGAGGGAGGGGAGGATGCTGCGAAGGAGATGATGGCGAGGAGAATGGAGGAGACAGAGGCGAGGAGATGAGGGAGGGAGGAGGGGCGATGGAGGCGATGATGGAGAGGGAAAGGGAGGAAGGGCCTCAAGGATGGAGAGGGAGGAAGGAGGGCCGACGCGATGGAGGAAAGGAGGATGAGGAGGACGATGCCGAACACGTAAGTTGGTTGGTTGTTGTTTTTTTTAAAAAATGTATTTTAATTATGTTTGTTTTTAGTGTTTTTTTTTTGGTTTTGTTGTTGTTTTGTTTGTGAGTTGTTGTGGTGAAAAAAAATTGAGTGAGTAAATTTTTTTTTTTTGTGTTTTTTTTTGTTTTTTTAAAAGTGTTTTTTTGATGTTGGTTGTGTTCTTTTTTTGTATTTTGTTTTGTATTTTTTATGTGTCTTTGTGTTTTGGTTTTTTTTAATTGTTTTATTTATTGTTTTTTTTTTGGTGGATTGTGTGTGTGGGGTTGTTTTAGTATTTGGTTGAAAAGCCATAAAAAAGGGAACACACCCGTGTCCCGCACCTCGCATGCGCGGGGTGGGAGAGAAGAAAAGAATTTGCATCGGTGGGATCAGACGGGGCGGGGATGGCGACACGCGAGGCACAGAGGCCACGGGGGCGTTCGGAGGCACTTAAAACCAAAAACATGAGCGTTCACGCACGATACGAGAGACGCGGCCACACGTCAAGAGGAAGAAAAAGTAATAAAACCCAAACCATACATCGGATTGAAAGACCGTAAAAATGAAAAATATGCCAGGAGACGAGGGGAAGATGACAAAAAAATGCGACACAGCTTCCGGGGCAAAATCAAGGTGTTCACATGGAAAAAAATACGAAAAATAGCGCCAAAAATACATACAAGGATTAATATGGAAAAATCCGCTTGCCAAAACGCAGGGCGGAAAGAAGAAAAAATATGCCAAATAATATGCCCGACAAACCTGTCACGTCAATACACGGTGTTAACTGAGAGAGGATGCGTTCACATGGGAAAACCCCAAAAGTCATACCCGAAAAGGGATTTGAAAATTAATATGAAATGATCCGTGCACCGGAATAGAGGAGAGTAAAAACAAAAAATGTCCAAAAAAATATAATCGTTAGGGCTATCACATCAAATCTCAGTTCATATGGGATTAAGAGACGTTCGCATGGAAGAAACAAGAAAATTGCGCTAAAAAACACCAATGAAAATTAATAACAAAAAATTCAGATGGCGAAATAGGGCAAAGAAAAAAGAAAATTTATGCAGGAAGGGTGGCCGGACAAGGCGATTCAGTCAGAATGGAATTTCGAAAAGAATATGGCAGGTTCACATGGAAAAGGTTAAAACTACGCACGAAAAAGATACAAAAACTCGCAAAAATTAATAACAGACAATCCGTACAGTGAAAGGACAGGATTAAAAAGGAAACAGGTCCATGAGAAGGCATAGGACAGGGTTGGTACGTTAGATTATTGTTTTGCAGCAAGAAGGACACGTTCACATGAAAATATATCCAATGAGCGAGAATTGCTTCAAAAATTAATAACTCAAAAACGGTAAGCTGGAACAAGGGGATGTAAAAAGGAAAAGTGTGGCAATCAAAGGGACGAACTGGTTATGATGTTGGATATCAGATCCAGTGAATGTAGGATGCGTTCACATGGAAAAACATAAAATTGTTCAAAATGGGATAGCGGATGAACCGTAAGTCAGAACAAGGGTGTATAAAAAGGAAAAATGGTTAGTTCGGAGGGAGGAACAAGGCTATAGACTTGGATGTGAGTCTCAGTGAATGTAGGGTGCATTCACATGGAGAAATGGCAAAATAAAGGATAAAGATAAACGGACAAGGAACAGCCCTGGGAACAGGGTAAAATATAATGAATGAGTGGGGAAGGAACCCCATCAGAGCATAAAAAAGAAATTTCTGCATTTGAAGGTGGATAGAAGTATTTCCATGATGATATGCAGAACAGATGCGCAGGGACGTATCCCCACACTTAAGACCTTACCGGGCAGGGTTAGATATAGCAACATAACCTAGAACTCGTCAACCAACTGAACTCTGGCGTCCCCACACTTAAAACATCATGTACACTTGCAATCAGAAGAATAGGGTTAGAAAGACTTGGCCCGGTTCGCGTATGGTCGAAGGAACCGTCACTGCTACAGAAGGGTTGGAGTCGGCTGCAGGAGAGGTACCACGGCTCGCTCCAATGTTCAGCCAGCATGGCAGGGACCATGCAGCAGCACCCAGGGAGGTAGCTGGTTAATGAAGCCCGACGGGAGAGGTGTCGTTGACGAAGGATAGTCACAAAACTCACGGGCACTCAAATGGAAGGAGAGAACAGTCACTCGCCCCATAACTTACATCATCGAGTTAATATTGATGGAAACCCAGATCTTACACCCGATTGAGGAATCGATAAGGGAATGGGGCAGAGGGAGTATGCTAGGGTGCACAATTGATGGTGCATCAGTGCATCCAACCCGTCTGGCATAGGTGCAAGGAGAAAGGCCAAGGAGCCTTGTAGTGCAGTGCACAGAACAGAGTGGCGTGTCCTGTGCTGATGGTAGAGACCCATCCCGTGGGTGCAGAGGGAAACAAAAACGTACCTGACTCCAATGGTCGTAACGTCCCTCAAGTCTCACCTCTCAATACTTGATTGAAGAACCATCTGTCACACTCAGCCCATCCTCTGTCTCACGCTTTGTTGAAAGATTTAGAGGGTAGCCCATTCCTGAAACCCATTAATGTAATCCTCACTGTCACTTGTGCAGAGCTTGTATACCTTGTGCACTTTTGATGGTGCCATAGTGCATCCCGCCTGGTGTCGGCATACAGTGCAAGAGGGAAGGCCAGGGAGCCTTATGGTGCAGTGCACAGGAACAAATCGTGCATTGTACATTGAGAGGCCCATCCCGTGCGTGCAACACTCCGTTCACACATCTCACCTCTCATTTGATTTGAAGGGAAAGACTAGTCACTCACCTCACCCTCTATCTCACTCGCTAATAGATACAGAGGGCAGCCCATACTCATGTCCCCATCCTGTTAGGATGAAAGCTCACATCACTCAAGGGGTTGGTGAGGAAGATCATGTCGGCTGTTGTTGTCATCAGGATGTTGAAGACGAGGCGTACCCAGGGAGGTAGCCAACAAGTCTCATACTTCAATTAGGATTAGCCATCGCTATCCCTTGGCTACTATTGCCATTGGCCGTCGCCATGTTATTTCCCCATGCTAGACCCATATTCGAATTGCCTCGAGAGGCATAGGCTGCTTGTAATCGGGATTCCACTTCTTGTGCTCGTGTAATGGCAATATCTATATCCCCCAAAGGGACACTACTCAACTGCAACTGGATATTAAAGTCCAAGCCATGCAGAAAATATTGCAATTGGGCAGCTACCGGGATAGGAATAGAGACTTCCAACTTACGGAAAACCTCTTTTATTTTCTTTGCATAAGCACGAATATCCTCGTGTGGTTCTTGGCGGGTCACGTTGAGTACACGCAACCAATATTGCCCACCCCTTTTAGGGGCAAACTCCCTTCGAAAAGCTCCATAAAATGAATCAATATTCAATATGGTTCCGGCTTCTAAACCATGATACCATATGGTAGCTCTTCCTTTGAGAGTCATGTTGAAGAACATCATTAAATGTCCTTCTTCTTGGATGCGACAGTTAAACATCAGCTTTTGAAACTCCCTGATGTGGAGTTCCGCATCTTCCTCAACTAGCCCATTAAAAATGGGTAGTAGGTAACCTAGAGCCGGCAAATCCGTCGTTCTTGCAGGAATTGCAATAGGCTGCACCATGACGAAAATTGGATTTGCACTAGAAATAGGGGACGGTGAGGTTACACCTCCTGCACTTGATGTAGACTGCCTTATGGAAGGAAGGGGAGCATAGAGCTTCCACCTTCTCCTAACTTACTGCTTGTGGCACCAAGACCACTAGATCCACTCCCTTGTAAGGATTCAGCACCGCTACGCTTAGGGGAATACCTCCTAAGAATTTCAGCACGTCGCCTAGCTCTTTCGTCTCTCTCTTGCTTTTGGATTTCTGCTAGACGATGCTTGTCGATGAATAACGGATCAATCTCAGTATCCTTTGGCATAAACTGCTAACTGGTCCCTAGACAACCAGGATTCGAGGACCGCCACTTCTAAGCGACTCCCGGCAGACGCACCACTGATGGGACCTAAAACGGGCCGGCACTAGCTCATGCACTAGCCGACCTCTATCATGCGCTCAACAACCCCACGGCCTCGCGGCCAGGAGCGTGGGTGACACATACATCATCTTCCTAAACATCTTGCGTTTGTATCACGTCTCATAGTCCAACTCTAACCCAATTAACACTCCTCAGAGGGAGTCCCAACAGTTGCCAAATAGCACGAAGTACAAACATAGGAGGTCCTCCCACGGGCTGACTGTCGCTACCTCACTGCGACTCTCCTACACCTTGGGGATTGGCCCCTCGATGCGTCGCTAAACATATATAACATACGAACATAAACTTCTCTCAAGGTACCAATTGATCGTATCTAGGGATGTACCATTCCTCACTTTACTTTCCCCTTAGACCCAACGTCTAGCCTACAGCTTGGGATATCCTTACTCACTCAAAGTTGGTCATGTCTCTAGAAAGCAATTGCCATGCATCCAGGAGGTATTGTCTGATACCTTTTACCATTTTATGCTTCATGCAAATTGTGAATGTCCACGTGCTCAAACAATTAAGAAAATCAGCATTGGTGCATATGTGGAAAATATTTCTTTCAATGATTTTGACTATTGCTTGTATACGGCGTTGCATGAACCTAGCACCGAGAAACCCTCGTGCTACTAGGTTCTTAATTTTCAAATATCGACCAACCTAAATGGTATGCATAAAAAAATAGCAAGCTTTTTATCATTTCATTCAGCATTTAAATGCTTTTTATACACTCTACCCCCTCACCCGTTTAGGTTGTGCATGGTGCATAGGTTTAGGGTTCATTTTCCACATTTTTATTATATGAAAAGCCATAAAAACTCACTGGAACATAAAGGTAGGGCTGAATTGAGGCTAAACCTCATACTTCAGACCCCCCATACATCCACAAACATGAATCTTATTTTTCCTTAATTTTCGGCACTCAAAATCCATTTTTCTCCTATTTTTCTCCCATTTTCTCTATTTTTCTTGTATTTTTTGCAATATTAAATAACTAAAAATACAAAATGAGTTGTGGGATGTGGCCCTTAGGTTCATTTGCAGCAAAAACACAAGTTTAGTTGGTGTGTCTTATTATATTTTTCATTTATATCTCAAAAACACCCAATTTTTCCATATTTCTCGTGTTTTACGGGTTTTACACTATTAACTTCATCCAGAACACTTATGATTTTCTGATTTTTTGATGTCAAACAGTTGGAAGACATTGCAAACAACATTATAATGCATAATCATCCCATGGGAACAAGTATTCATGAAGCAAATTGCATAAAACATCAATTTCCTTTGTAAAAATGGGATTATCGTTCTTTGCGGGCTGCGGGTTTTTATTTGTCATATCTCGGGACTGATTTCCAGCCACCATTAATGCTCATGACAGTCCACAATCATCAATCTTCCTTCCTCTTGCACCACGGAGCAATCCGGTCTTCATTGGACAAGTATCCGTCATCCATTCTTCTTCTTCTTCTTCACCACATGAATCTGCCCTTAGGGGAGAGAGAGGGAGGAGAGAGAAAGACTGAAATCAGAATTCTTCATAGAGACCGCCATTGGAGGAGCAAAGCACGGCGATATGACCGCCAACAGGCAGAGGGGAATGAGGGGCAGTGATCAATTGCCATGGTTGTTTGTAGCAGGCATGATGCATCTCCATCCACCAAGTGCATTTTTCGGTGCCTGTTCCTCACGCCTTCTCTCCATGATTTGATGCATGCTCCCTCCTCCAAACTTTCATGTGACATTAAATTTTGGGCTCCCAAAGGTCACTTGCCCATTTTGGCCAGATTTTGTCCACCCCTTCGCATCTTGACTGGTTTCTTGGCCATTTCCCCGTCCGGACTCTGAATCGAGCTCTGAAAAATCCTGAGCGTTCAGCTCGGCATCTTGCATTGGCCGGTAACTCTTGTCAACCCACAAGATAGTCTAAAAAATTATGAAAAATCAACAAGTGTCGCTCAGGCGCCTTTAAAACACTTTGGCGCTTAAAATCGTCCTAAATGGAGCCGCCACCTTCGACGTTGAATATTTTTCCCTTGATAGTCGTAATTTTTAGCTATTTTTAAGCATTTCTTGGCACAAAATTCCACTCTCACCTGCTATCAGCATATCATCCACATAGAGTACCAGAATCAATAAAGAACTATCACGGGCTTTCTTTGGAGCGTTCACACAAGGCATGGGGGGAGATTGCACCCAATTGGTCTTTTTTCCTCTTGTCATGCAAGTTGATGGGACCTAAAATGGGCCGGCATTGGCTCATGCACTAGCTGGACCTCTATCATGCGCTCAACAACCCCACGGCCTCACGGCCAGGAGTGTTGATGACACATACCTCATACATTGCCTTCCTAAACATCTTGTGTTTGTATCACGTCTCGTAGTCCAACTCTAACCCAATTAACACTCCTCAGAGGGAGTCCCAGCACATTGCCAAATAGCACAAAGTACAAACATAGGAGGTCCTCCCACGGCTGACTGCCGCTACCTCACTGTGACTCTCCTACATCTTGGGGATTGGCCCCTCGATGCGTCGCTAAACATATATAACACTTCGCACATAGTCCTCTCAAGGTACCAATTAATCGTATCAAGGAACGTACCATTTTCCTCACTTTCTTTCCCATAAGACCCAACACCTAGCCTACAGCTGGGGATATCCTGTCTCTCACTCCACGCGGGTCATGTTCCTCTAAAGACACGGATCCATAGCACTCCGGCCGTAGCCCTGTGACTGCATAAAGGCATCAAACTTATGATACCACTCCCTAGGTGCCTGTTTCAAGCCATAAAGACTTTTCTTCAATTTGCACACTAGGTGCTGCCTACCAGGTTCTGCAGAGCCCTTAGGCTGCTCCATATAAATCTCATCATGTAAGTCCCCATGTAAGAAAGCTGTCTTGGCATCCATCTGGTATAAATCCAAGTCAAGCTGAGCAACCAAAGCCAAGACTAAGCGCAGGTCATCTTAACCACAGGAGAAAAGACCTCATCAAAGTCCACACTATGCTCCTGCTTAAAACCCTTTGCTACCAATGTAGCCTTGTATGCCGGCTTGGGGTGTCCAGGAGTACTTTTTAGCTTGTACACCCACTTGCATGGCAAAGCCTTCTTGCCCATAGGCAAGAAAACAAAATCCCAAGTGTCATTCTTATGTAGGGAGTCTATCTCAGACTGCATAGCCCTCTCCTAGGAGTGACTGTCACCCCTGCGCATAGCCTCATCATAAGTGAAAGGCTCTCCTACATTTGTAACCAAGACATAATGCATCGAGGGCTGAAATCTATCTGGTGAATGTCTGTCTCTAGTAGACCGTCTCACAGCAGGCTCTGCTGCCTGCCCAGCTGCCTGTCCAATGCCCTGACCATGAGCATCTACTGCAGCTGTAGGCTGTCCAACTAGCTGTGCGGGAGCTCTCGGCTCCTCCTAAAATATGACCCTGCAGATCTCAATAACTCTCTCAGGCTACCTATGCATCTTGTCTTCATGGAAGACTACATCATGACTGTGGATGTCTTTCCGCGCCTACGGATCCCAGAGACGGTAACCCATCTCGCATGCATCCCCATAACTAAGGAAAATGCATTTGACACTCTTGGGATCCAGCTTACTTCTCTTGTCCCTGAGCACATGGCAAAATGCCTCACATCCAAAGACACGGAGATGCGCATAAGAGGGAGATTTTACAGTCCATACCTCCTCTGCAACCTGGAAATCCAAACCACTAGAGGGTGATCTGTTTATGACATGCACAGCTGTACTAACTGCCTCAGCCCAAAAGCTCTGTGGTAGGCCTGCATACTAAGCATATTGTGTACATGCTCCTGGATGGTTCTATTCATCTGCTCAGCCAAACCATTCTGGGGGGGTGTAGGGGGCGGTCAACTGACACTTAATACCCCTCTCATCACATAACTGGTCAAAAGCACGTGAGACATACTCACCCCCATTATCTGTCCTTAGGCATTTTAGCCTATACCCAAACTGGTTCTCAACCAATGCAAGCTATCTCTGAAACACAGCCAAGACATCAGATTTCAGCTTAATGAGATAAGCGCAAACTTTTTGTGAAAAATCATCTATAAATGTAACAAAATACTTTGCACCACCCATAGATTGACAAGGCATGGACCCACAGACATCCGAATGTACCAATGCCAAGGGCTCACTCATGCGTGGCCTACCAGACTTCTTATGCGTAGACCTAGTCTGCTTGCCATCAAGACAATGCTCACATGAATCAAAACATGAATAATCAAGGGGCGGTAAGTACTGCAAACCAGAAAGCATTTTCATTCCCTTCAAAGACATATGGCCCAAACGGACATGCCAAAGAGAAACATGTGGGATAGAACCCACGGACAAAACATGATCAAGGGAAGAAGCTGATACAATCAAGAGGTAGAGACTGCCAGCCTTGGCACCTCTCGCAATCACAAGTCTGCCATGAGTGATCTTCCATGCAGAGTCTCCAAAGGATACATGATAACCTGCATCATCAAGTTGTCCAGCTGACATGAGACTGCATGTCAAAGCAAGTACATGACGTACATCCTGCATAACAAAAATGTTGCCAGAAGGAAACTACAGCCTAACATCACCAATGCCCACAATATCAAGAGAGCTGTCATCACCCAAGCGCACAGTACCCGAAATAGTACGGTATAAATGAAACCACTCTCGGCAAGGTGTCACATGAAAGGATGCACCTGAGTCCAAGAGCCAACACTGTGCATATATAGAGTGTATCTTTGTCATCTGCAAAGCACTAGAAGAAGCTGCAAGGATATAATCATCATCATCAACATCCTCAGGTTGCATAACATTGATCTCTTCAATTTTAACACTGGACTTTGCAGGCACTATGCTGCGATCAGAAGACTTATCCTGCACTTTGTCTTTCCCCTTATCTTTGCACCTTTCATTGTGCAATTCATGGCATTGTGGCCTAATATGGCCCTTTTTCCCACAATGGTGACAAGTAACATCTGCATTCCTACCACAGGATTTGCTACGTGACTTCCCACGAGACTTGGACTGAGATTTCTGAGAATCACATCCACGGCCACTACCACTGCCATGCTTTTCATATCCATCATTCCTCCCTCTAACTGTCATAGCATGAGACACACGAGAGGCATCCAAATTCTTACGGTTAACCTCTTCCTATAGAAGAGCACTCTCAACATCAGATAATTTCAAGGTAGCAGTAGAGGCACATAATGCAGTGCGGAATACATCCCATGACTTATTAAGAGTACCAAGCAAGAAAAGAGGAGTGACATCCTCTGCAAAAGTGATGTCCTGCGAAGTCAAGTTCTTGAGTATAGCATGGAACTGGCTCAAGTGAGCAGACATAGTCACATTCTCCTTCATGCGCGCAGATCCATAAGCTGCTTCAGCCAATACATCTGACTCGCTCGACTTTTCTTGTCATAGAGATTCTTGATTTTATCTCACAACTGCCATGCACTCTGTTCTTCCTCAAATACATTGTAGTGAACCTATTCTGTGAGAGACAATACAATGGTGGACTTGCATAACTCATCAAGCTCAAGCCATTCCTCATCTGGCATAGTTGTAGGCGGATGCCTGCTTAACCTCAAAGGTCGATTTCTGTACCAACACCTGCCAAATCTGACTCTTCTAATAAGAGTAATTCATACCATCAAGCTTAGTGATGTTGAAAATAGCATGATCAGTGGACGAACTCGCCATAATGTAGGCTGGAAGATTGTAGATAGTTCAAAACTGCTTGTTGTTTACTACAGAAATGACCAAAAAATCACCAAAATCGAGGGAAAATGGCAAGGAAAGTGGAATCAAAGCTGCTGCCCACCAAGTACTAGTGAAAGTACATCATTTCAGAGTGTTCCAGCATGAAAAATCCATGTCAGTCCATACATATATGCTTGCTGTAATAAATTTCAAATTTTAGTAAAAGAGAGCTAACAGTGCCAAAATCGGATCCCAAGGCAATCAGATATTGCCAAGACCAAAGCCAGCATCATGCGGGCATAGCATAAGCATATGACGGTCAATAAGCATGAATCCAATACCCAAGTATGTCATACAAGTATCTGCCAGTGAGTAGGCACACCCCCTAGTCAACAGGGCAAAGTGTTCCTGCCACTACAAAACTTGACACAAGTAGGTGTCAGCTCACAAAGATACGGATCCAAAACTGAGACTTAGCTCATAAGCATATAGTGAACCAAGACATATGATGTATCATCCCAAAAGGTAAGAAGTCCCAAAGTCTCAAGTGTCTGTATTTGCTCAATGGCATGTAACGGCTCAATGCATAAAAGTACCACCTGCTCAATATCTGATAAGCATTCAAGAATGCTCCCACTGGCACAAAAGTCGTATGTATGAGCTCAAGAGCTCAAGCCAAGGCAAGACACAGTGCCAATGACATAAGTCCAAGACAATACATCAATAGTATATCCCGAACATGTAGGCGGTAGAGCATCCGTATTAGCATCCGTAAGTATGTAAGACACCAAATACATCCCAATCCAAACTCTGACAAGCCAAGTAACATCCAAGACTACTCCATATAATCCAAAATGCATCCAAGGTGGAGCTTCAATGAGCACTCAAGCTCAACATATGCATAGGGTAATCAACTGTGACATGAGCATCAAGCCGTAGGCAACTGGTATGCATAAACCCAAGAAGCATCACTGTCAAAGCATATACCAATGTCAATAAGTGCGGGCTGAAATAAGCTCAAGCTTCCAAAATCATTCGGATTCAATGACAAGCTCAAAGTCGTCCCTCGATGATCAATACATCATAGTATAACCCAAGACATACATCCGGAACCAATAGGCATATGTCAAAGCATGAAAGATAGCTTCAGCCCAAGAGTATTCAGCATGCATTTATTGTTATAAATTGTGTATTTCCAACCCCAAAATCAGGCCAAAATCATAGCATTACATGTAGCTTCAATCCCCCAATCAATCGGGATGCAATAGGCATCAAACCGGTTATGTAGTCATGCCCAAACAAGCATAGGCATACAAATGCATGCTGTCTCAGACCTGAAATCTGTCGCAAAATATTCTGTCATCAAAATTTGGCAAATCCGACATCACCATTGTGTCCAGAGCGTGCCAAAACCCGAGCTTAGACTCTTACCTTGCCTGAATCGGGTTCCGAATGCCCGAGATATGATAAAAAGAGTGATTTTTGGGCCAGATTTTGAAACATGCGCAAAAAAAACGTGAGATGGATGGGGGGGTTTGCTGTCCCACGTATCAACAATGGGACCCAAAGGGGGCACAAATGAGGGCCAAAGAAGGCCTACACCAAGCCTCATCAAGCCTTGATAGGCTGGAAGCAAGATCCAGGTGAAGGAAGCTCCAAGAGGTGTGAGCTATGGCTGCCCACAACTTGTTTACAGCCTGTGAGACCTGAGAACTGAAGTAAACCCTGAAGAAAATGATCAAATACCTCTTATGTAATGCCTTGAAGGTGCCCAATAATGCCGGGAAGGTGCTTGCTCTGATACCAGTTGAAAGGGCGCCACGGATCGAAGGTTGGACTCGAGAGCTATGGCGGGAGAGCAAGAGCAAGAAAGGGAGAGACTACAAATGGGAACTCCAACAATCACAATGTGTGACCGGGCCTTCCTTTATTCAAACTGTCACTAAAAGAATAAAGAATAAAGTGACAGTGTGACGGGCACCCGCCACCTGCAGTATGTAGTGGCGGTGACTATCAGTGTAGTAATACACAGGCGGCTAGGCAGAGGCGCCTTTACCCCCAACAATAAATTTTATGTAGTAGCCCACATGGCCAAGAAATCCCCTCAATTGCTTGAGGTTTGTTGGTGCTGCCAAGGCGACAATCTTCGCCGAGACTGTTGCAATCCCCTGTGCAGAGACAATATGGCCCAAAAGAACTCCTGATGAGATGCCAAAGACACATTTATCGGGGTTGAGAGAAATCCCATACTCTCGGCATCTATCAAAACATTGCTCTAGGTGTCCCCAATGCTCACAGATTAAGCTATAGACACAAAATTCATTAAGATACACCTCAATGAAATTATGAAGATGATTCTGCAAGACAGCCATCATTACTCGTTGGAAGGTGGCAGGAGCATTATAGAGCCCAAATGGCATCACTCTATAGGCATAGGTCCCCCATTCTATGGTGAAGGTTGTTTTGGATTGGTCCTCTTTTGCAATTTGGACTTGGTTATATCCGTTGAATCCATCCAAGAGGAAACACAGCTCATGACCTACCACTGTGTCCAACAGTTGGTCTGTAAAAGGGATAGGGAAATGATCCTTCTTCGTCTTCGAATTGAGCTTTCAAAAGTCCACACATATTCGAAGTTTCCCATTCTTCTTGGGTACAACCACAACGGGTGAAACCCATTCACTGTTAGCCATGGGATAAATGAACTCAGCTTCAAGAAATTTCAATAATTCAGCCTTCACCAAAGCAGAATAATTAGGATTCATATGCCTTTGTCTTTGCCTTACAGGTTTGGCATCGGGCTCTAGGTCAATGTGATGTTGGCATATTGTGGGATCAATCCCCTTTAGGTTTTTGTATGACCAAGCAAACACGTCTAAGTTCTCCTTTAGTAATTCTCACAGGACCACTAGTTCTTCTTCTAGAAGATTGAGACCCACTTTCAGGTGGCGTTCGGTACCATCAGTATCCAAGAATGTCACTTGTCTTTCACCTTCCACTTCACGAATAAATGTCCCACACATTGCTTTTGGATAGAGGTCTGGACTCTTTCAAGGGAGTAGTGTCATCATCTGATGTTTCACTAGAACCAGTGTCCTCCTTTTGAACAGATGACTCATTTGCTTGTTTAGATTGCTGGAAGGGTATCAGAGCTTTGTTTGCTTCTGTGTGAGTAGTAATTTCTTATGGACTTAGGGATTCATCTTCAGAGGATGCATCCAGGAATGTCACATAGCACAGACCTTCTAGAAGCTGTGGCTCTGAAGGCTTTGGCTTCTATTGGCATGGGGCATCATCATCATCTTTTCTCTAGACTGAATGGTCAGGGCGACAAGAGCCACTGGAGAACTTAATTTTTATGCCTTTAATCCATTGCTTATATAAATTCTGCATACTTTGTGGTCCATTGGTCAACGCAAATGGAACCATGGTCATTCCCTCCAACACCCTGAGATCTTCGGCCTCTGAGGTCTCTATAGGACCATCAACAAGATCTTTCGCTATCAGAGGATCTTCTTTATTTGCACATTCATATCCTGCTTCATTTTCTTCCTCATCATTTTTATCATCTTCCTCTAGGGACTCTATCTCTGCTTTTGTAGAGGCTCTGTAGGAGAATTACAGATCTTCAGTCTCTACGTCTGCTTCTGCTTTTACTTCTGCTTCTGCTTCTGTCTCTGGCTCTGTCTCTGCGAGTGTCATGTAACAGGGAGAACAGTACATCCATGCTTCTATTTCAGTGTCAGAGGTGATTTCAGAAGTCAAATCTAGTTGAGGCAAGAGGTATTCTCCCATGGACAAGGACTTTGCTTCCCTTGGTAGTTGGCTTACAGTGCCGACTGTTAGGGACTGTGCTTCTGTTTTTTTGGAAAAGATCTGTTTAACAGCCTCTTTGTCTCCTGATGTACCATCTGTTACTTCATTGGAGGAGTCAGTTATGACTTCGATGGATGTGGATCCATTGCCTTTTTGTGATCCATACAACTTCAACACCACTTTGTTGGGTCCTTTGCCTAGGGTTAGGATTCCTTTGAGCCAGTCTGTCCTGGCTCTTGCTTCAAAAAGCCAAGGCCTTCCCAACAACAGAGGGTATGAGGTCCCATAAGAATTTGGTTTGACCACTAAATATGTCAGCCAATAGTCTTTTCTTGCAAGGGTTGTTTTTACGTATGGGAGGATGCCCAACTGTTTGATTCTGCTTTGGTCTGCAAATCTGATAAGCCACTGTGTAGGGTGAATTTCTTGCAACCCTAAGTCCTTCATTGTCGCATCCGTCATTATGTTTACTGATGGGCCTCCATCAATCAATGTATCTGAAATAAAGCATCCTTCAATCCATACACTAATCTTTGGGGTTCCAGGATCTAGGAAGGCGTTAGCCACATCTACTTCCTTTACAGACTCCGGGGCCTTATTGGTCTTGGTCGCTATTGAAGGAACAATCCTTAATCCCCGTCTTCGAGTCAAGATGCTTTTGAATTTCTTTCGACAGCTAGGAGACAGCATCAGCAACTGTCGGAATGTTAAGTTTGGTTTAAAAGTGTCTAGGTCTTTTACCAAGTCATATTCCTTGATAGGATCCACGGGCTTCTCCAGCCTGCTAGGGAATGGGGCTATACCCATTTTCATCTTTCATTTTTCTTCTAACAATGGCAACATTGACACTTCTTCTATTTCTGGAGGTGCTTCTGTATCATCTATCTCCTGGACCTCTGGTCCTATTTTTGGGACTGTCTCTATGACTCTCTGTGGCACTACAGTGCTCTGTACTACATTGTTCTATCATGTACTGCTCTGTCCCTCTGTTGACAGGTTAAACTTCACAGTCTTAGCAGGAGAATTATTTTCATTCTAAACAATTGGTTCCTTCTTCTTGGCGCCCGTGATAGTGGCAACTTCCAACTCTACCAAATTGGAGGCAGGCTCTTGTACCTTCTGTTGGCTATCAGTTCCATTGGCCTTGACAAGGGCTGGACTTGGATAGTCCTTTGCAGTGTGGCCTTCTTCTTTGCATCAGCTGCATAAGGGCTTGTAATCCATAGATTGTCTAGGGTTTGGACAATTCGGGGAGATATGACCCTTTTCTCCATACCTATAACATTCCACCTCTGATCTCTAACCACCGCCAGACTGTCATCCTCTATAACTTTGAGAGGAAAACTTCCTTGGACCAAAATTAGGACCAAACTCCCTAGGCTTTGGTCCAATATCCTGTGTTGTCATTTTGGACTCTAGCAAGTTGAATCTTGCATTTTCATCCTTTTGTCTTCGTTCATGCATCTCTTTTAGAGAGCAAATATGCTCTATATGGTTCTTTTGCAAACAGTAGGAACATAAGGCTCCAGAAATGGTTGGTTTTCGAGCACATTCAGTGGCTAAATGTCCCGCTTGATGACACTTTCCGCACCATGTATTAGAGCGCATCACATCTCTCCCCGCTCCCGTAGGGGTGGATATATTGGCGGTATTTACCTTCAGCGTCTGTAGCTGTTCTGTAATCACATTCATAAGCTTTTTCTTGATACTTGCAACTAAGTTGGATAAGTAGTCCTTCAAATTTTCACCTCCTGAAGTACTTGTAGTAGGGTTTTGGAAAGCTTCTGTAATTACTGCATACAGTGGTTGGGTTGATCCAGAAGGTCCTATGTTCTGGTTCTAGTTCTGATTCAGAGCTCCTGCTGAGACTTGGGATTGTTGATTCCAGTTGGTAGGGTTCCACTATTGTTGAGTTGCCATTGGAGGAACTGTTTGAGGCCACTATTGTTGTGGTTGAACCATCATTTGAGGCACTGTCGTCTGTGGCGACCACAGTGCATTAGGTGCATTATACTGCGGCATTGTTTGCATCTAGGGATAGGGGTAGGGAGCTGTCCCTGGGATTGCATTTGGTGGGTATACCATTCCTGGCATGGGAGGAGGTAAGACTCCTCTTCCTGGAGTCATTGACAACCTTGCTTCAACTTCGCCATACAATCTTGCACCTTCCACTGTAGCTTGTAGATTGACTGGTCTTCTCAATTCCACGAACTTGCGAACTTCTGGTCGTAGGCCTCTAAGAAACACTCCTTTCTGGATACCTTCATCCAAATGATGGTTAGTCCATCTCTTCAAGATGGATTCCATTCGCGAGACATAAGCTTCTACTCTTTCTCCAGAGGACTGACTTAGGTTCATGAACTCCTCTCGCATCCGCTCTTCAAAACCTTCACGCCTGAATTTAGTGAGGAAGGCCAACTTTAGGTTGTCCCATGTGCCAAAAGTTCCTGCTACTTGTCTCTCATACCATTGAAATGCCCTGCCTTTGAAAGTGGCGGGGAATATTGCTAACCAATGCTCAGGGATTCTGACATTGTTAGCCACACATGCTACCATAAATTCTGCTACATGAAGATCAAGGTCTTCATTGTACTCTCCCTTAAAAATTGGCAATGGGACTACATTTGCTGGTCTTTCATCAATATTTCCAAGACGAATCTGACTAGGAAGGGGACCTTGAGTCGCCATGGGGACTTCTGTAAAGAGTGCTTTTAGGGTGTCAAAGGAGGCTTCTGTTGCGAGCTCATTCTCAGCTTTGATTCTTGCCTTCTCTCTTCTCATGTACCTCTGGACTCGTTCTAACGCTTGCCTCTTGATTGTGTCATTCATCAGGGGCTTGGCTCCAACCAGTTGTTCAGTACTCAACAGAATAGAATCAGAGAGGGCTTTAGTCTCTGGGGGATTCTCTAGCCAATATCTCCTCTACTTCCTTCTTTTCAACATCTCTGAATTCGGCTTTCAAACCACTACAGAGGGGGAGATATTCCATTCTGAAAGTATCAAAACTCATTCTTCTTAGGATCATTGTTGTACCATCATTATAATAATGCCAGCTTCTGAGGGTTTCAACAGTGTATGTTGTGAAAAACACTCTGTCTACCAACTTCCACTGGGTTCCTTATTGGACAAATTGTCAGTGCACCAAGCATCCCACATATCTTGCTGTTGAGCATCCACGAACAAATTCCAACTCTTTTCCTTCTTATTTTCGTGAACCTCCACAGACCACGACTCCTGAAGCTTCTTCATGATCTGCCACTTGATGATGTTTGGAAACTTCTCAATGAATACCAAAATCTTCCATGGATAGTCATTCTCTCTACTTCTGCTCTTCAGTTTGTTCCCAAACAATTTCCCACCAAGATGCAAGTTTCTACTGCCTCAATAGGAAGAGGAAATAGTCCACCACATAGAGCATGAATCATGATGGTAATATGTTTCCACCATTGTGGGATGAACTTCTTGTGGAAAGTGGCTTTGGCAATAAGTGGTAACCGTCAGACGAACAAGGTGGAAAATCTGGAAAAGCTAAAGCAGAAGACAAAGGCCAAGGCAAAGTGCAACGGAAAACGAAGGCGTGCCAAGAAAAATCTAGAAACACAAGAAGCGCAAAAAAGTCCTAAATAAGGGAAAAAGGCGCACAAGGAAAAGCGCAAGTCAATACTTTTGTAAAAGAGCGCAAACACATCATGATTTAATTTAAGGAGCACTGAGCTCTCACCCGTGCAATTTGTAAATGTAGATGGGTGGTGGAAAGGAAGCTAGGAAGATAGAAGGACAATGGGAAAAAGGGCCTAGGCCATAGCCGACCATGTAAAAAAGGGGATAAGGGGATGATGCCCAAAAGGGATTTAGGGTTTTGTATATAAAGTTGAAAAGTGAATGAGAAGCTCATTCTTGTGTGTGGCCAAAAGTGGGTTTCCTCTTCTTCTTCTTCTTCTTCTTCTTCTTCTTCTTCTTCTTGCTTGCTTGCTTGCTTGCTTGAGCTTGTGCTTGTGCTTGAGAGAGGGAGTGTGAGAGTGAGAGGGAGTGAGTGTGTGAGGGTGAGGGACCAGGGAGGAGAAGCTCTCCATCTTTCCCTCTCTTCTTCTATTCTCTTCTCTTCTCTTGTCTTGCTCGCGGCTGTGGAGCTTGGAGCGTGGAGCTCGAGGATGGAGCTTGCTTGAAGCTTGCACTTGGATTGTGGAGCTACCGGAGTGTGCGGGAGAGGAGGTAACTCGATTGGCATGGAGATAAGCTCACTACACCCATAGATATGGATGGCACGTCGGCTATGTGAGATGTAGACATTAGTGCTCGGCTTGGAACGCTTGAAACAATAAGTAGTCCGTGGGTCTTGGTTGTTGAGCATGAGCTCCTACATTTTGGTTACGTTGCCAGGACCAACAGATTAAAGCCTTGAGCGCTTGTGCACTTTGAATCGAGCATTGAAGTAGAGTTTTTCTCGAACCGATGCTTGAGGTAGATAGGTAGGAAGCGAGGGAGTTTGAAGAGGTATTCAATCTCCTTAGCAAGTAGGTTTTTGTTGTTTTGGACTTGGGAAAGCATGATGGAGTAGTGTAGGTATTTTCCTTATAGTTTTTTCTTGCATTTAGAAAGGATAGGAGAAAAACATTGGAGCAAACAATAGGGTTTTTTGTTGCTGTATAACAGGTTAAAACAGGGAAAAGAAGGGCAAGAAATGAAATTTTGGGTTAAACATTAGTAAGGGAAGCAAGATTAAGGTGAGTGCAGGCGTGCACAGGGTGATAAGGGACCAAGAGTGGCAAGAAAGGCCACATTGTGCATTGCAGGGTTTCAAGAGACTAGGAGAGAGGAAGAAAGCTTCATTGAGTGGATCCGCTTCGATCTGGCCATCCGGGAGTTATTTGCCTAGCCCAGGTAATTCCATACCTTCCATTGCATGAGTAGGTTGGATCTAGAGCTGCTTGACCAGTAGGACGGCCTCCATTGCTCGGCACGATGAATTTTTTTAAGTCCGGCGAAAAAACGCATCTCGCTCAGCCCGTCCAAGTGACAGCGATTCTGGGCCGAGTCCCAGAATCGGCCCTTGAACCGCTCGGCCATTCAGCCCTCGGCCCTGCCAACTCGGCCCAACCCCACTCGGACAAGTTGACATTCAGCCCGGCCGAATTCACCACTCGGCCCTCGGCACACCTGACTCGGCCCTTGGCCCACTCGGCCACTCGGCCCTCGGACAACGAGACTCGGATTGGCCGAATTTGACATTCGGACCAGTTACATTCAGCCCTTTCTACTCAGCTCTCAGATGGGCCAAATCAGGCATTCAGCCCCTACAATTTGAACCTATTGGGCCAAATTTGGATTTTTTCAAATTTTAACTTGTAGACCCTGAAACTGACCGAGAGACCATATAGAGCCAAAACCATATCATAGATCGATCACACTGGGCTAAAACTTAGAACAAGTAGTTCAAAATTTGGCTACAAACGATCCTCCAAATTGCACATGGTGTTTATCGTAATGGCCCTGCGGGCCGAGGGGACTGCCCCCTCGAACCCCAACAGAGGGGGCTCTGCCCCCGCTGCACCTCCCCCAAGTAAGTTGGAGAGAAAACGCGTGCCGTGATAGGTCCTCCAAATTGGACCCTAGTGTAGTAATGGCTCTAGATGAGCATGGATTCTCACTTGCAAAAGAGCAATCAGAAGCCCATACCCAAACAGAGACAAACAGAGACCTTAGAACCCCAATGGGCCAATCTAGCCACAACAAGGGCAAAAAGGCCACACTGCAAAAACACGTATGTACTGCATTCGGACTGCATCTGGTCAAAGTGGAAAGCAACAACATCAAGCTACAACAGCAAGGATGACTAGATATGACCGTCCTAACGATAGATGCACCTTGAATAGCACTGCACAGGCGATCCAAGTCATCAGTGGAGAATCCACATCTAGTCATGCAGTTGGGGACTCAAGGGCATTTGTTAGAAGGCTTAAATTTACAAGCCAAGACCCGAAAGGCGAAGACATAGTACCACCTGCTTATCTTAGGGTCAAACTCACCACGAAAAGAGAGCATACTATCGATGCTCTGATTGATGAAGGAGCATATTTTAATATCTTGACCTATGAATCATGGAATCTACTAGGCCAACCAGAGCTCACACCGACTAATGCAACTCTTAGCCCTTACAGGGGACACCCACAAGCACTCATAGGCAAGTGCAAAATCCTTGCGACATTTGAAATTGAAAGCTTGCCTATCCTATTTCATGTTCCTCCAAATATTGCTAATTATGGGAAGGAAACCCTCCTAGGAAGACCCTTTAAAAGGGCGACCAAGTGTGAGGCCGACTATGTAGCACAGAGGATACACCTAACACTACCGGGAGTGAGGATAGTCACAACCTTTAGCAAGGGTGACCTCATCAAACCTCGAGGGAAAGGCAAGGAAGGTGCTGACATAACAGTCAAGCTTACTAACAAGAGCAAGGACTTGTTGGAAGAATTGATACAAGCATAGGTCGAACAACAAGAACCAGTGAGTGAGGCCATGCCTGAAACAAGAAGGTCAGGAAACAATGCCAAGGACAGGCTTTGGACTTACAAATATCATAGAAGACCCCAAAAGAAGCCCAAGCCTTATAGACGAAGGCATCGATGGAGGGTCAGCACAATGCCACGATGAATATCCAAAGCATTGCTATGTGCTCAAGGGTATTATGCAGGTAACCTATGGATTTGGGTGCTAAAACCCCCTGCTAAACCAAGTCTTGAGTCAACAACAGTGGAGTGACCAAGCCCCTCACGGTCGAAATCAAGAAACCAAACGGGACCACTCAAAGGGTATATCCTCAGCCTAGCATGCTTGACAAGAGGATATCAGATGTAATCCTTGAGGATATGCAAATCCACTAGTGCTCAAAAAGCCTTTGATTTTCCAAGAGGATAACAGGCATCATAGGCACAACATTGCTCATGGCAAGGTTAAATGCTCAACAAAGCAAATAGCAAAATCATCTAGCAGCCACGAGCAAATCTCACAGCCAGTGTCAAAGCCCCTTAAGAGTCCTAAGTCTCCTACATCCTCTTCCCCTAAACGGACACAGGAAGCACAACAGTCATCAAGTGCGGCTACTCAATCCCAATCTCTACCTACATCTGAGCTTCCAAATGTCCAAGATGCAGGACATGACACCACCCTTAGCTCTCAACCTAAGGATATGCCTGTGCAATCCACCATGGCTAGCTCAACTGATGCTCGATCTACACAAGTGAATGCTCTAAGGGCAACAAAAGACACAACCACTTCCAATCGACCTAAGGACTTGACACCGCAATCCACCAATAGTAGCAAGTCCATTGAACTAAGGACTTGACACCGCAATCCACCAATAGTAACAAGTGAATGCTCTAAGGGCAACAAAAGACACAACCACTTCCAATCGACCTAAGGACTTGACACCGCAATCCACCAATAGTAGCAAGTCCACCGAACTAGTTGCTACTACTTCCAATCAAGGATCACAGCAGTCATAGCCCTTGGTCATGACAATGCCCCTTGCAGAATGTGTCCTTAGTAGTTTACCTGTGGAGGATGTTGAGATATCGAGCTCCACTCGTGATATGCCAGGGTGACCATTGTGCATTTATGTCACCGACTTGTCAGTTGCAGATGTGGTTGGTACACCGCCCATGAATAATAGCTAGATGACAGCTATCCTTATCTACTCTAGTTCGTGGCTCAGTTAGTATGCCACCTTAGTTAGTTGAGTTTGGTTTGAGACCCATATATAGGGTTCTCCTATTTCTATGTACTAGAGTTCTTTTTGGCTTACACAACTAAAAAGAAGAAAACGGTTTTCAGCCTCCACCTTTATGTGTATTCCCCCATTGTGCAAGCAAGAAAGCTACAAGTGAGACTCCTTCCTTCTCTCCCACAATCTTGACATGGTATCAGAGCCTTGTTCGTGGTAAGGAGCTCAAGAAAGCAAGCCAAGTTCGCAGTGTTCTGGTAAGAGGAGCAGTATTGCTTTCATTTTTCTGTTTTGGGAGCAAGTCTCTGCAGAGGTAGCACAGTCGAAAAGTGCAAGAGTGCATTGTCTCAGATTGAGACGCCCTTCGTGGTGTAGCAAGAGGGTAGTATATGCTGCGGGAGATGGCTTTAGCCCTTGGTTGCTCTGTTTTTTTTATTTGAGGCCATTTCGGGGCCTGTTTTGGAGGCCGAAGTTTTCTGCACGCACTCAGGAAAAGGCCCAATTTTATGCTATGCGACCACTGTTATATAGGTCGGTGAAAAGTTACTGTAGAAATTGCATCGTATGCCTATGCGCAGAGACATTGGGAGTTACAGAATCATCCTTGTTGCCTGTTGATGCAAAATCGTCACTAGGAAGTGACTGTGTGGTCAAATATCACTTTCGTTAGTTTTGCAGATTTGCCCTTGTGAGGCTGAAGCTGTGTTCTTTGCAGTGACAGAATTTTTTGCAGTATTTTGTAATGGCGTCTGATTCTCTTTCACAGATTGTCACTGAAAAGCTTGACAAGAACAACTTCCAAGCATGGAAGTTTAGATTGACGAATTTCCTTATGGGAAAAGGATATTGGGAATTTGTTGCAAGAATGAAGAAGAACCAATTCTTCCTGATGTTCCCAATCAACGGCAAATGCAGACATTTAAAGCATGGCATGAGAGAGCCAGGAAAGCTATGTACTGGCTGTCTATCAGCATTTCAGACTCTATGATTGTGCATATTCAAGATGCAAGTACGCCAAAGGAGGCATGGGATACTTTGTCAAAAATGTATAGCACAAATACGTAAGCCAGGAAAATGCAGCTCAAGCAAGAGTTGCACAATGTGCAAAGAGAAAATATGAGCATCAATGACTACCACATGAAGGTGAAGAAGATTGCAGATGCACTTGCTTCCATTGGGTCTCCAGTGGAAGATGATGATTTAGTTTCTGTGACCTTGAATGGTCTAGGAAAGGATTATGCACAGTTTTGAACATCCATTTCCGTCTGTGAAAGATTTCCTGATTTTGAGGAGTTGATTGCTCTTCTAATTTCTGAGGAGCAGAGAAATGGTGGTGCATCTTCTTCAGGAGGAACTTCAAAAGAAGTTGTCTTCTACTCAAATGCTGGAAGAGGTAGAGGCAGAGGTAGAGGAGGCCGATCTGGAGGCCGTGGTAGAAATCAGAATATGCAACAAACTCAAGAAAACCAGTCCTATGGAGGAGGACGTGGTAACTCTAGAGGCAGGGGGAGCCAAAGAGGTCGTGGTGGATGGCAAAGAGGCCAAAATGCAAACAGTAATGTTGAATGCTACTACTGTGGTAAAATGGGTCATATGGCTAAAGACTGCTATAAAAAGCAGAATGACATCATGAATGAAAAATTGCAACAAGGGAATTATGCATCTTCTAGTAGACAGGGTGATGACAGAAATGAGCATTTGTTTATGGTGCAGCACATGAACAATTCTGTGACAAGTGCAGAAGAAAGCAACGATGTATGGTATGTTGACTCAGGTGCATCAAACCACATGATAGGTCATGCAGAATGGATGGAGGATGCAAGGAAAATGGAAAAACCAGGATTTGTGGAGACTGGTGATGATACTGCATATCCTATTGTGCAGATTGGAAAAATTCATTTGTCTATGCAGGATGGGAAAAAGAAATACATGTCCGATGTATTTCATGTCCCGAATATCACCAAGAATCTGGTTTCTGTTGGTCAAATGGTTGAGCAGGGCTTGCATGTCAGATTTAATCCTCATGGATGCTTTGTTGAGGATATGAAAAATAAAGGTCGCTTGATATAAAAGGAAAGAAGAAGGGCAGAATGTTTACGTTGGATGCAGACATACCTGAATTGAGTGCAGCAATGTTTGCACATGGAACCGGTGTAGTTGCAGATATTGATATCTGGCATAAACACATTGGTCATGTTAATGTACAGCAACTTAAATCAATGCAGGCCCAAAATATTGTTGCAGGATTGCCTAAATTCAAGGTTGCAGAAATGCATAAGGTATGTGAAGCCTGTCAATTTGGAAAACATGCAAGGAAACCATTTCCTAGATATGTTCAAGAGAGTAAGAAGCCATTGGAATTAATCCACTCTGATGTGTGGACTACTAAAGCTGCATCTCTTGGAGGCTGTCATTATTTTGTCACTTTTATTGATGACTATAGCAGAAAAGTTTGGGTATATTTTATGAAAAAGAAAAGTGAAGTTTTTGGGCATTTCAAAACTCTTAAAGCTATGGTTGAAAAAGAAACAGGCCTGCAAATAAAATGCCTAAGGTCAGATGGAGGGGGAGAGTACCTCTCAAATGAGTTTACAAGGTTCCTGCAGGAGCATGGCATAAAGCAGCAATATTCATGCAGTCATACCCCACAACAAAATGGAATTTCAGAAAGGAAAAACAGGCATATTGGAGAGGTATCTCGTGCCATGCTTAACGAAAAAGACTTGCCAGATTTTTACTGGGCTGAAGCAGTTGCTACAGCAGTCTACATAATGAACAGGACTCCCACTGCAGCAATACATGGGATGACTCCAGACGAGAGGTATACTAGTAGGAAACCAGATATTTCTCATTTGAAGATTTTTGGTTGCATTGCCTATGTTCATGTGCCACATGAGTTGAGATCCAAGTTGGATCCAAAAGCTGAGAAGTGCATCTTTATTGGTTACTCTCTGCACAGCAGAAAGGGTATAGATGCTATAATCCTTCTACTCGTAAGTTTACAGTGAGCAAAGATGTTGTTTTTTATGAGATGAGTAGCTGGTATAAACCAGTAAATGTGATTGATGATGTAGATGCACAAAATGGTAATGCTGCACAGAATTCACAGCAGCAGTCACAAAATATTAGTGGACCTGGAGCGTCCTCTAGTAGTGGTTCACATTCTTCGCCATGGATAGGCAGATTGAGATCAGAAGAATCTTCTCAAAGCAATGCAGATAGTAGTATGCAGGTATCACGAAAAGGAAAAGAGAAGGTAGATCAGCCCATGTTTGATGTGAATGCAGGTCACTCTTATGTGGATGGTGAATCCAGTGGCTCAGAACAGAGCATTGATGATGAGTTGGGTATTCCTTCTATTGTTACACCTGGAGTAAGGAAGACCAGGGATGTTTTGAGAGCACCTGGGAGTGAACCTACTTTGCGCAGGTCTACCAGAGCTAGGTATCCTGTGGATAGGCTAAAATATGATGGATTTACAGCCATTCACTATGCATATATGGTCAAAGTGATACAGGAACCAAAACCCACTTCTTTTGAGCAAGCCATTGGAAAAGAAAAATGGGAGAAACCCATGGATGAAGAAATGGATGCCTTGGAAAAAAATGCTACATGGGAATTGGTACCTTTGCCTAAAGGTAAGAATGTAATTGGCTATAAGTGGGTTTATAAGGTGAAGCACAATGCAGATGGTTCTGTGAACAGATACAAGGCAAGATTAGTAGTCAAGGGGTATACACAAACATATGGCATTGATTATATGCACAAACATATGGCATTGATTATGAAGAAACATTCAGTCCGGTTGCAAGGATGGCAACCGTAAGAGCAATCATTGCTATGGCTGCATCAAAGGAATGGTTCTTACATCAGATGGATGTAAAGAATGCCTTCTTGCATGGTGATTTGCAAGAAGAGGTATATATGGAGCAGCCACCAGGTTATGTGCATGCTGTTCATCCTGAGTTTGTTTGCAGGTTGAAGAAAGCATTGTATGGCTTGAAGCAAGCACCTAGAGCATGGTCTGACAAGATAGGACAGTATCTTGTCACTATTGGCTTTTAGATTTCCAAGGCAGATTTCTCACTTTATGTGAGAAAAACAGAGAAAGGTATTATGCTACTTGTCATTTATGTTGATGATTTGATTATGACAGGTGACAGTGATGAAGATATCCTTCATGTGAAAATGCTATTGAAGCAGAAGTTTGAGATGAAGGATTTGGGAGAGCTGCGTTATTTCTTGGACATTGAGGTGATTAGATCACCAAGTGGGATACGGCTCTTGCAGAGGCAGTATGGATTGGACATGCTGTCCAAATATGGGATGACAGGCTATAAGCCTATTTCAGTTCCTTTGGAGCAGAATGTGAAGCTGAGCGCAGATGCAGGTGAGCTTTTGGAAGATCCTACTATGTACAGACGCATAGTAGGAAGTTTGATTTATATGACTATTATCAGGCCAGATCTGAGCTATGCTGTTGGATTGGTAAGTCAGTTTATGCAGGCTCCAAGGAAACCGCTTTTGGATGTGGCTAGACGCATACTCAGGTATGTGAAGTCCACATTGCAGTATGGACTATTTTATGAGACTGGGGTTCAGTTACAGTTGCATGGATACACTGATGCTGATTGGGCTGGTAGAATTTCTGATAGACAATCTACCAGTGGATATGTGTTCTCTTTTGGGAGTGCTGCAGTCACTTGGAGCAGCAAGAAATAGCCTACAGTTGCCTTGTCGAGCACAGAGGCTGAGCACAGGGGCGCAGCAATGGCTGCATGTGAGGTAGCTCGGTTGCATAAGCTACTTTATGATATGCATCAGCCTACAGATGGGCCGGTTGTCATTTATTGTGACAACATGGGTAGTATACACTTGGCAAATAACCCAGTCTATCATGCTAGAACAAAGCACATTGAGGTGCATTATCACTATGTGCGGGAGAGGGTTTTACTAGGTCTTATTGATCTAGTTTATGTCAGCACAGAGGATCAGGTAGCTGACATATTCACGAAGGCATTGGGCGCAGAGAAGCTACGCAAGTTCAGAGACCTACTTGGTGTGCAGGAATTGGGATTGAGCTCGAGGGGGAGTGTTGAGATATCGAGCTCCACTCGTGATATGCCAGGGTGACCGTTGTGCATTTATGTCATCGACTTGTCAGTTGCAGATGCGGTTGGTACACCGCCCATGAATAATAGCTAGATGACAGCTATCCTTATCTACTCTAGTTCATGGCTCAGTTAGTATGCCACCTTAGTTAGTTGAGTTTGGTTTGAGACCCATATATAGGGTTCTCCTATTTCTATGTACTAGAGTTCTTTTTGGCTTACACAACTAAGAAGAGGAAAATTGTTTTCAGCCTCCACCTTTATGTGTATTCCCCCATTGTGCAAGCAAGAAAGCTACAAGTGAGACTCCTTCCTTCTCTCCCACAATCTTGACACAGGAGGTATCACAACCAACTTCCTTGACAACTCCAGCACTTCCAAAGCACCTAAAACCTAGGCTGGAGGAGTTAAACAGAAGGGAATTGGCTAAAGAGCTAGACTCTCCAAAAAGGGAGGCAGTTGTACCCTCACAACCTAGCGAGGCTATTCAGCAGGCTACGGCTATGTCCCATAAGGACACACTAGAGAAAGAGAATGCTGAGGCCCAACCAAGCACATCAACGGTTGACCTAGTCCAGGGTCCTGAGTCGTTGAGAGATGCACCTTCACTGACCAAGAAAAAGAGGAGGAAACAGCAAAAACAACAGCAGTTACAAGTGGTTGTGGACTCCAAGAACATTGAGACCAAGAGCACTGGAGAGCTGAGGAATAAAGCATCGAGTCCATCCACCAATGAACCCATTGATGTCTCTCCTAATAGCGGTGAAACCTCAAACACATGCATGTGTTCTGAAAAATCAAAGCAGCCGTTACCATCAACGACTGCTTGCAACACTCAATCCACCGACAACAGAACTTGCATTGACCAATCAAGAGTGGATATAACACTGTCACAACAGGGTGACAAATTTATACTAGTCACATCTAAGGAGAACCATGATGCAATAATAAAGCCTCAGGGGAAACATGGAAACCCTGAGAGCATAAGCAACCCTAGTGTTGACCAATCTTGCTCATCTAGGCCTGAGCCCCCAGCTATGCTAAAGCCTAGGGAAACTCCTAGAACCTTGCATGAGATAGCAACCGAGCAAGCCCTCATTGAACATAGAAGTGTCGTAGAATGCTTAACTGAGTTGGATGCTAAGCTCAAAGTGTTCTTACGTGTCTATGTCCTTGCGGACATAGGTGCATTTCCTAAGGAGCAGATTGAAGAATACTTGCCATTTTCCCTATCATGGGAAGAGCAAGAACATCTTGACGAGCACTATGACAGGCTCCTACATGAACGCATGCGACTCACCTCTGACGAGGAAGCCGATGAACTACCCTTAACTGTAACGTTCAATGATGTGCTCTGCTAACCAAATCTCTTAGAAATAGAGCAACTAAAGTGACAATCAGAGGGTCAAGTCAATTTGAACAACGTTGGTTTGAAAACCGCGTTGCAATGGCCGAACTAGGAGCCCAGATCATGACAGTCTCAGAGGAGCGATTGGCCAAATGGCACTCTTTGCTAGGAGCCCAGATCATGACAGTCTCAGAGGAGTGATTGGCCAAATGGCGGTCTCAAAGAGACCCAATCTATGTGGCACCGACTTCCTTTCGAGTACTGACTGCCATTCGGGGTATGGACTTAGCCGGAACTAGCCAAGAGAACTCTCTGGCTAATAAGGTTCTCACTAAGGAGGAGCTACATGTTGCAAGTAGACTCGGACAAGGTACCATGATACTTAACGTTGCAAAATACCTGATGTTATTAAGAAGGCTGCCACGGATACTGGATGTGTGTGCCACACTCCAGTACAATCCTGAGTTCTACAATTGGTTTTTATCCTCATGAAGTGACTTGGATTCATAAATATGTACATAAATAAACAATGAATTTTGTGACCCTGTATAGATAATATCAACACACACAAGTAATGATAGTCAACCGCAGGGAGAAGAGTTGGATTTGACAAGCTGAGCTCCTCAGGTCCTCCTCTCACCACACATTTAGAAGTCATGTGACTATTTCCACCTCCAGGTGGAGGGCATGCAACCCTCATTACTGCCATAGGAAGCCCTGACCAACATATCTAATGGTATAGATGGGGCACTGTCCCTTTCTATGCACCTTTCCCCTTTCCGGTCTATTTCCGAGGATGAGCCCTGTCTCACTCCATGACAACCAATCCACGCAACTTAGCATAAGCCAAGATCTGCTAATGGCTGGAGTGTTGGGGGTAAAGGCGCCTTTTCCTAGCTGCCCGTGTATTACTACATTGACAATCACCGCCACTGCACACTACAGGTGGCGAGCGCCCGTCATCATCACTTTATTCTTTATTCTTTTAGTGGCAGTTTGAATAAAGGAAGGCCCGGTCACACATTGTGACTGTTGGAGTTCCCATTTCTAGTCTCTCCCTTTCTTGCTCTTGCTCTCCCGCCATAGCTCTCGAGTCCAACCTTCGATCCATCTCTCCCTTTCAACTGGTATCAGAGCTTTGCTTTCTGACTCTTGAGCTTGGTTCGTGGCATTCTCAGCATCCCATCGACTCCCTACTTGCATTGGGTCTCCTTCCCGGCAGCCATATCCAACTCCTTCGAGCTCCCGTCACTCCTCGGCCTCCCAAGCACCTTCCCGGCATTGTTGGGCACCTTCAGGGCATTACATCAAAGGTATTTCATCATTTTTTTCAGGTTTTACTTCAGTTTTGAGGTCTCACAGGCTGTAAACAAGATTGGGGCAGCCACCATTGAAGCTCCCTTGCTTCATATCTCACTTGCCTTTGAACAAGACTTGCTGTTTGAGGCCTTCCTTGGCTTTAACCGGACCCCTCCGAAGCTTGGCCACCATTTTTTGCAGCCCTAGGACCAGCATTTACAGTTGGCGGAATCATGCAGCCCTCCCATATGTGTCTTCAGCATTGACAGTCACAATAGCAGCTCTCCCCCTCCATTGGCACTTGGAAAGGCTCCATTTTGGGCATATGAACATGCTTTGATGCTTGGTTTTGATGATTGATGTGTTGGCATAGCATTTGGACTGATTTAACACTATTTTGGGACTGTCATAACAATCCACATGTAGTTTATGATAGTGTTACACTGACATTTGATGCTACAGCTTGTTTGGCATTGTCATTTGATGCCCGATTGGTCCCGTTTGATGCCTGGATGTTAGGGGAATGTATTCCTATTGTTTGGCAACCATTTGGAGCTGATTTTAGTGCTGAAATTCTCAGTTTTGAATATAAATCACTGCTGTACATAGTTGGGCTGAAGTCATTTTACTCATGTATACTTATGCCTATGCTTTTCGGGCTATGTTTCGGGCATATATGGTGGTGTGTTGACACTTGGGATTCGACATAGATCTTGGTTTTGATTCGGGATCATTGGTTGAGCTTGACCTCGCTTTGCAAAGCATTTCAATGCTCTGACTTGGATGCACTTATGGCATGTATGTTGCTTATGTCTGACCAGTCTTGACATGCTTAGTCTATGCCATTACTACATGCTAGTTAAATTGTTTGGAGCCTATTGCTACTGGAGCTCGGTCTTGGCTTGACCTTGGATTCTCAGAGCTTACTTGAGCTATTTATTGGCTTGCCAGAGTTGTATATTGGCATGTACTTGATGTCTTATATGCTTATGGATGCTACATACGGATGCTCTACCGCCTACATGTTCGGGATGTACTATTGATGTATTGTCTTGGACTTATGTCATTGGCACTGTGTCTTGCCTTGGCTTGAGCTCTTGAGCTCGTATATACGTCTTTTTTTCCAGTGGGAGCATTCTTGAATGCTTATCAGACATTGAGCAGGTGGTACTTTTATGCATTGAGCCGTTACATGCTATTGAGCAGTTACAGACACTTGAGACTTTGGGACTTCTTACCTTTTGGGATGATACATCATATGTCTTGGTTCAATGTATGCTTATGAGCTAAGTCTCAGTTTTGGATCCATATCTTTGTGAACTGACACCTAGTTGTGTCAAGTTTTGGTAGTGGAAGGGACACTTTGCCCCGTTGACTGGGGGTGTGCCTACTCACTGGCAAATGTTTGTATGATATACTTGGGTGTTGGATTCATGCTTATCGACAGTCATATGCTTATGCTATGCCCGCATGATGCCGGCTTTGGTCTTGGCAATATTTGATTGCCTTGGGATCCGATTTTGGCACTGTTAGCTCTCTTTTACTGAAATCTGAAATTTATTATAGCAAGCATATATGTATGGACTAACATGGATTTTTCATGCTAAAACACTCTGAAATGATGTATTTTCACTAGTACTTGGTGGGCAGCAACTTTGGTTCCACTTTTCTCACCATTTTCACTCAATTTTGGTGATTTTTTGGTTGTTTTCTGCAGTAAACAGCAAGCAGTTTTGAACTGTCTACAATCTTCCAGCCTACATTATGGCGAGTTCATCCACTGATCATGCTATTTTCAACATCACTAAGCTTGATGGTACGAATTACTCTTATTGGAAGTGCCAGATTTGGCAGGTCTTTGTGCAAAAATCGCAGATCAAACCTTTGAGGTTAAGCAGGCATCCGCCTGCAACTATGCCAGATGAGGAATGGCTTGAGCTTGATGGGTTATGCAAGTCCACCATTGTATTGTCTCTCACAGAACAGGTTCACTACAATGTATTTAAGGAAGAACAAAGTGCATGGCAGTTGTGGGATAAAATCAAGAATTTCTATGACAAGGAAGGTCCAGCAAGTCAAATGTATTGGCTGAAGCAGCTTATGGATCTGCACATGAAGGAGAATGTGACTATGTCTGCTTACTTGAGCCAGTTCCATGCTATACTCAAGAACTTGACTTCGCAGGACATCACTTTTGCAGAGGATGTCACTCCTCTTTTCTTGCTTGGTACTCTTAATGAGTCATGGGATGTATTCTGCACTGCATTATGTGCCTCTACTGCTACCTTGAAATTATCTGATGTTGAGAGTGCTCTTCTGCAAGAAGAGGTTAACCATAAGAATTTGGATGCCTCTCCTGTGTCGCATGCTATGACAGTTAGAGGCAGGAATGATGGATATGGAAAGCATGGCAGTGGCAGTGGCCGTGGACGCGATTCTCAAAAATCTCGGTCCAAGTCTCATGGGAAGTCACGTAGCAAATCCCGTGGCAGGAATGCAAATGTTACTTGTCACCATTGTGGGAAAAAGGGCCATATTAGGCCACAATGCCATCAATTGCGCAATGAAAGGCGCAAAGATAAGGGGAAAGACAAAGTGTAGGATAAGTCTTCTAATCACAGCATAGTGCCTGCAAAGTCCAATGTTAAAATTGAAGAGATCAATGTTATGCAACCTAAGGATGTTGATGATGATGATTATATCCTTGCAGCTTATTCTAGTGCTTCGCAGATGACAAAGATACACTCTATGTATACACAGTGTTGGCTCTTGGACTTAGGTGCATCCTTTCATGTGACACCTTGCCGAGAGTGGTTTCATTCATACCGTATTGTTTCGGGTACTGTGCGCTTGGATGATAATAGCTCTCTTGATATTGTGGACATTGGTGATGTTATGCTGCAGTTTCCTTCTAGTAGCAGTTTTCTTATGCAGGATGTACGTCATGTACCTGCTTTGACACGTAGTCTCATGTCAGCTGGACAGCTTGATGATGCAGGTTATCATGTATCTTTTGAAGACTCTACATGGAAGATCACTCGTGGCAGACTTGTGATTGCGAGAGGTGCCAAGGCTGGTAGTATCTACCCCTTGATTGTATTAGCTTCTTTCCTTGATCATGTTTTGTCTGTGGGTTCTATCCCACATGTATCTCTTTGGCATGCCTGTCTGGGCCATATGTCTTTGAAGGGAATGAATATTCTTTCTGGTTTGCAGTACTTACCGCCCCTTGATTATGCATGTTTTGATTCATGTGAGCATTGTCTTTATGGCAAGCAGACTAGGTCTACGCATAAGAAGTCTGGTAGGCCACGCATGAGTGAGCCCTTGGCATTGGTACATTCGGATGTCTGTGGGCCCATGCCTTGTCAGTCTATGGGTGGTGCAAAGTATTTTGTTACGTTCATAGATGATTCTTCACGAAAAGTTTGGGCTTATCCCGTTATGCTGAAATCCGATGTCTTGGTTGTGTTTCAGAGATGGCTTGCATTGGTTGAGAACCAGTCTGGGTATAGGCTAAAATACCTAAGGACAGATAATGGGGGTGAGTATGTCTCACGTCTTTTTGAGCAGTTATGTGATGAGAGGGGTATTAAGCGTCAGTTGACCGCCCCCTACACCCCCCCAAGAATGGTTTGGCTGAGCGGATGAATAGAACCATCCAGGAGCGTGTATGCAGTATGCTTAGCCATGCAGGCCTACCACAAAGCTTTTGGGCTGAGGCAGTTAGTACAACTGTGCATGTCATAAACAGATCACCCTCTAGTGGTTTGAATTTCCAGGTTGCAGAGGAGGTATGGACTGAAAAACCTCCCTCTTATGCACATCTCCGTGTCTTTGGATGTGAGGCATTTTGCCATGTGCCCAGGGACAAGAGAAGTAAGCTGGATCCCAAGAGTGTCAAATGCATTTTCCTTGGTTATGGGGATGCAGGCGATATGGGTTACTATCTCTGGGATCCGCAGGCATGGAAAGTCATCCGCAGTCATGATGTAGTCTTCCATGAAGACAAAATACATAGGCAGCCTGAGAGAGTTGTTGAGATCCGCAGGGTCATATTTCAAGAGGAGCCGAGAGCTCCCGCACAGCCAGTTGGATAGCCTACAGCTGCATACCAGATGCTCATTGTCAGGGTATTGGACAGGCAGCTGGGCAGGCAGCAGAGCCTGCTGTGAGACGATCTACTAGAGACAGACGTCCACCTAATAGATTTCAGCCCTCGATGCATTATGTCTTGGTTACAAATGCAGGAGAGCCTTTCACCTATGATGAGGCTATGTGCAGGGGTGACAATCACTCCTGGGAGAGGGCTATGCAGTCTGAGATAGACTCCCTGCATAAGAAGGACACTTGGGATTTGGTTTCCTTGCCTACGGGCAAGAAGGCTTTGCCATGCAAGTGGGTGTACAAGCTAAAAAGTACCCCTGGACACCCCAAGCCGGCATACAAGGCTAGATTGGTAGCAAAGAGTTTTAAGCAGGAACATGGTGTGGACTTTGACAAGGTCTTTTCTCCTGTGGTTAAGATGACCACCCTGCACTTAGTCTTAGCTTTGGTTGCTCAGCTTGACTTAGATGGATGTCAAGACGGCTTTCTTACATGCGGACTTGCATGATGAGATTTATATGGAGCAGCCTAAGGGCTTTGCAGAACCTGGCAGGCAGCACCTAGTGTGCAAATTGAAGAAAAGTCTTTATGGCTTGAAACAGGCACCTAGGGATGGTATCATGAGTTTGATGCCTTTATGCAGTCATAGAGCTACAGCCGTAGTGCTATGGATCTGTGTCTTTACACGAAGAAAGCTCGTGATAGTTCTTTATTGATTTTGGTACTCTATGTGGATGATATGTTGATAGCAGGGAAAGCTCATGATGAGCTAGATGCTCTTAAGGCTCAACTCAAGAAGAGCTTTGAGATGAAAGATATGGGACAGGCCGCTCACATACTTGGTATGCGCATTACACGCGACAGGCATCAGGGACTCCTCTAATTGTCACAGAGGTAGTACATTCATAAAGTCCTTGAGCGCTTCCGCATGCAGGACGTAAAGCCTATTGGCTGTCCATTGCCTTCTTATGTGAAGGTATCACAGGCTGATTGTCCGCAGATAGATGAGCAGAGGGCCGAGATGGCCAAGATTCCCTATGCATCCGCAGTGGGCAGTCTTATGTATGCCATGATAGCCACTCGTCTAGATATTACCTTTGCAGTTGGTGTTGTGGCATGCTATATGGCTACACCTGGCAAGTCTCGACTGACCAGAATCCTGCAGATCTGCTCACGAAAAGCCTCTCTACAGAGCACTTTGCCTTCCTTAGGAGGTTGATGGGCGTGGGATGAGATGACGTCTTTCCTCATCCTGTTGTACATGTGTACATGTTGTACTGTCTTTTTTCTTTTTATTTTCACTCCTCACTAGGACAGATTCGCCTTTAAGTGGGAGGTTATTGGGGGTAAAGGTGCCTCTGCCTAGCCGCCCGTGTATTACTACACTGACAATCACTGCCACTGCACACTGGGGCAGATTTGCCTTTAAGTGGGAGGTTGTTGGGGATAAAGGCACCTCTGGCTAGCCGCCCATGTATTACTACACTGACAGTCACCGCCACTGCACACTGCAGGTGGCGAGCACCCATCACCGTCACTTTATTCTTTATTCTTTTAGTGACAGTTTGAATAAAGGAAGGCCTAGTCACACATTGTGACTGTGAAGTTCCCATTTCTAGTCTCTCCCTTTCTTGCTCTTGCTCTCCCGCTATAGCTCTCGAGTCCAACCTTTGACCCTTTCATGGAGGCAAAACGAACATCATCATGGGGGCCATCTCTCTACAACAAACACTGCATGCCTCACCTCTCCCCTCCTTGTCATATGCGCTTGATAACCCATTGTATAATCCCTTCCATGAGAATAGTTTTATCCTGCCTCAGGCCTAATCCTTGGTTCACATTTTGCAGGTCCCCCTACGGTAACAGCCCACGGACCACATAGTGCAACTGGCATGCAAGGAAGCTCTCCGCCATCGAAAAGGGCATAAGGCATTAGCGTCCCCACCAGAACGCTACGTGCCTACTCTAAAGAGGTACGCGCCGAAAAGATGCCCTAAACGACACTGCCCAGGATGCAAGCTGAAAACCCCCCAAGCCAAGAGGACGAGGGCTCAAGGGAGCACATGGGGTGTGGCAACACCAGCCGTGCAGGCTCCCACCAGACGCTCGGGCACCAGGTGCTCGAAAGAGAAGAGGGCAGCTCGAGACAAGCAGAAATTTGACGCATTGTTTAAAAGCATCATAGAAACAGTTGCGGCCAGGGACTACACCATCCAGGTCCCAGCCGATATCTTCCCCGCCCAGCCTCATAGGAGCCCCTCACCGGCATAGCCTCAGTCGCCCGACCGCCCAAACTTGCCCCGCCTCGTGCAAATAGAGTAGCCCCTATGATATATAAGCAACTTAACAAAGGCCATCCTGCCATAACTTTTTGTCTTTAAAGGGTTAAAGGGGCATGCTCCCCACCTGCATACACTTTCCTTACCTATTGCTAATATATGCCGCCATGTCTTTAACAAGCACCAGAATATGCATTGCAATCAGTACCATAGGATTTTGTTAAAGTATACCAAAAGGTTCAAGTAGTAGGCAGGTAGCATTGTAGCTCAAAGTATGAGCCTCGCCATGGCATACTCATCTATTCTTGCATTTATATAATAATAGAAAAGGGGTGGAGTCCCCTTTCCTCATTTGCTTTCTTTTGACTTAACAACATCATCAAGAGCTTCAGATAGCTACAAGTTGTCACAAAGGCTGGGTGTGGGTAATTCTGAGATGTGTCTACGAACTTCTTGAATGAAGGCACCATGTCTCGCTCTTGAAACTTGAGGCAGCCCTTAGGTCGATTGGCTTTCACATTGAATATTAGGGGAAAGTGGTACCTTCCATGTGTATTGAGGTTGTAATCAACACCATGCCTTCATGGGTAGGGTAAACACATAGGATCTCCTCTTTTCTCAGGTTGTGCTCCATAGAAGGCTATCCATGCCTCATTGCTCTCCTCTAAGATAGTCTAGCTGTGACTTGAAGCCAAGCACCAGTCTAGGCTTTTCAAGAACATTCTACCAATACCTTGCCTCCTCTCCTTGTCATGAGTCACTGGTTCGTGGCAACGAACAGCAGATAAGACATTCGGTGACATATCTCCTGAAGAGTTGAAGGTGTTTATTGATGACTTAGGGGTTGCCACCGTGAGAGCAAGGCAGTTGATCATTTTAAGAAAATGCTTTGAGCGCTGTAGACAATTTTGCATCGCCCTAAACCCACGGAAGTGTGTTTTTGGAGTACCTTATGGGCTATTGCTGGGTCATGTGGTCAGTTCGGTAGGAATTGCGACAGACCCCGAGAAGGTCAAAGTTATAGTTGCCATGGGTCCACCACGCACTCCGAAAGAGGTTCATAGCTTTCTGTCTTCGGTTGGTTACTACCGTAGATTCATTAACGCCTTAGCAGAAAGAACGTTGCCACTTACAAATTTATTGTCCTTTAGCTGTTCGTTTGTATGGGGTGACCCTTGTAAGGTAGCATTCGAGGATGTGAAACAAGAGCTAGCAAGAGCGCCCGTTTTAAAAGCACCTAAAAGAGGCGAGGTGTTCTATATATTCTCAGCAGCCACCATGTATAGTATCAGCTGCTGTTTAGCCCAAATTTGGGAGGAGAAGTGGTACCACCCGATTGCTTTTGCTAGTCGGAAGCTGGGGGTATCCGAAATCAATTACACCTACATGGAGAAGCTGTGTCTAGCGATGGTCTTTGGGACCAAGAAATTTCGGCATTATATTCTCTATGAGAAAGTCGTGCTTTATACGAAGGCAGAGGGACTTCGACTATTGATGAATAAGTTACAGCCGCCTGATCATTTAGCGAAGTGGTTAATCACTTTGCAGGAATTTGATTATGAAATCAAGAGTAAGCCACCAAGGTTGCAAGGCATCGTGGAATGTCTTGTGGACTTTGGGGAGCCGAAAGAATCTGTGGCTGAAGGTAGTGATATGGAGTGGTTATTTAAAATAGATACGGCATCTATTCCCTCCTGGTATGCTGCAATAACGCATTATTTATCAACGGGAGAGGCGGGATCCGAACTATCTAAGGTTGAGAAAAGGAAAATTAAGCAGCAAGCGTTAAAGTTTGCCTTGATCGCAGGTACATTATATCGGCAAGGGGTTGATGACATCTATCGCCGGTGTGTGATGCCTGATGAGGTGCCCTTCATTTTGGAAGAGTGCCATGATTCTGCTTGCGGTGGCCATTTTGCTGGACGGCTTACAGCACAAAAGGCTTTAAGAGCAGGTTATTGGTGGCCTGCCATCTTCCAGGATGCGTTTGCGTATGTTAAGAGATGCGATATTTGCCAACGACATGATAGTCGAGAGAATAGGAAACGACCACTCACCCCTATTATGGTGATACTTCCATTTGAGAAGTGGGGAATAGACTTTGTGGGTCCTATTACTCCGTCATCGACTACGCAAAAGAGGTACATCATTGTCGCAACTGACTACTTCACAAAGTGGTCAGAAGCACGTGCAACAAGGAAAGATGATGCTAAAGAAACTGCTAGTTTCCTTTTAGAGCAGATAATATGCCAGTTTGGTCCGCCGAAAGAATTAGTGTCGGACCGCGGAACCCATTTCCTAAATAAGGTGATCAAAGGTTTGACAGAGCTGTGGCAAATCAAGCATAACAAGACAACCCCCTATAACCCGCAAGCCAATGGGCAAGTTGAAAGCACCAACAAGCAGCTTGTGGGCATCTTGTCCAAAATTGTGTCGGAAAAGAAACGGGATTGGGATAAAAAGTTATGCGTGGCAGTGTGGGCCTACAATACGACTTTCAAACGAGCCACTGGCCATACCCCGTTCAAGTTAGTATATGGGGAGGAGTGTGTCTTGCCTTTAGAAATTGAACTGCCGACTATTCGGTTTGCCATCAATCATTCTTTGAGCGATGAAGACGCACTTTTTGAGCGCTTGACGACACTGGCACATTTAGATGAGCTTAAGTTGCAGAGCTTATTGCACCAAGAAGTGGCGAAGCGCCGAATGAAGCAGCTACACGACCTCAAAGCCAAGAAATACACCTTCAAGAAAGGACAGCTTGTTCTGTATTATGACGCCCGATGTGAACTATTCCCAGGCAAGCTAGAACCCAAATGGGATGGGCCTTATAAGATCGTTAGGATAGGAAAGAATAAATCTACAGTGTTGTTAGCTGACCTTGAGGGGATAGAATTTAAAAATAAGGTTAATCTTAATAAGATTAAACCTTATTATTTCTGATTGCACTAATGCTATGACTGCCTTGCAGGTCTAGGCAAGATCGATCAAACATCTGCAAGGAAATCGTGATAGAGGTTGATGGGTCGTCTGATCCCTTATTTAGAACACCCATATTTAGAACAGAGGTATCATCAGGGGAAGCTCATTTGGTGGAGCAAAGGATACAAGGTGATTGAGCAAGAAGGCGAGACATTTATTTGGGAAATCAAGGTCTTCTGCCATCACTGCCTACAAATTTTGACGAGCATCCCTGTTGAATTCAATGATGATGGAGGGATGGAGCCTACAGTCCACCCGTTGAATATGCTGAATTTCGATTACCATAATTACGAGTAGAGTCCGGGATGGCGGGATATGTAAACCCTTTATGGACGTACACCTTGTACTTTGATGGGGCGTCCAGGGGTGCATGTAAAAAAGGAAGTGTAGGAGTTGTCATCCGAGACCCCCGACGACGCATTGTCATGAAGTTAGCTGCTTATCTCGGGGCGAATTTTACTAATAATATGGCCGAATACAAAGCCCTGATTATGGGTTTGAATATTGCGAAGAAGGGTGGTATCCGCCAGTTGTTGGTAAAAGGGGACTCTCAGTTGGTTTTAAATCAACTCAATGGGACGTACATGGCACGAAACCCCATCCTTTGTATGTACCATCATACTGCCATAGCCCTGCTAGACGAATTTGATAGAGTGTCTTTTCAGCTGATCCCGAGGAGTTGGAATCAGTTTCCCGATTCATTGGCTAATCTTGCGTATGAAGAAGACCTCTTCTTTAATTGTGGCCCTTGTCCCGATATATCTATTGACGATGAGACAGGACCTGGTTGCTTGTGGGGTATGCTTTCTGAACATGCCCTCTTTGGCAGACGATGGTTGATCTGGGTGATGCAGAGGGTAAGCGAGACTCATCTGCCTTTATTATCTTGGACCCACAGACTGGTTAGACGACATGTGATGCGAACACCTCTTGCGATATACGCAGGGGGGATAGGTCATAATTTAATGCACTTAGTATAGGGCTACAAGCCCTGTTCCGTTGGGAATCATATGCTTTGATGACTCTCATGGTTGTTCCCAGGTGGATGTTCTGCATAGTATTGTTTTATTTCATTAGGCCAAGAGGGCCGATTCAGTTTTGTAGTGCAGTGTTTGATTTCATTAGGCCAAGAGGGCCGCTTCCCTGTCTAGTGCAGGTACGTTTAATTGGGTTTTTGTTTTAGTGTTGTGCTGGACAGATTTCGTGGTTAGTGGAATTTGGTGGAGCCTGGAGGAGCCTTTGCTGCGATGGAAGCTTCTTGTGGTCAATCCAGGTGATATTTCTCCTTTACGACTACCTTTCCTTCCTGTTATATGTGTATTTGTACTTGTCGAGGGGACACAATTTTGTTGGGGACCGGCAACCAAGGCATGAAGTCCCAGGTTTAGGCTAAGTATGTTTGAGGGAGGTCGGAGTGGTTATCGCCTCCTGTAAAGACATTGTCAGGCATCGAAAGACCTGTTTTAGAAGGAAGTCTTAGTGGCCCTGTTCTGCTAGCCTGCTAGGCAGCCGTTCTAGGAGTTCTTGTTAGTAGTGAGGCAGTTAGAGAAGCCTGCCAGAAGATCATAATGATGATGCAAACTCTGTACATTCGTTAAGATGGATATAAATACGAAGGTGTGTAAAAAGGGGTTCTAACCCCTATCAAAGAAAAGAAATGAAATAAAAATATATAAGTAGTTGATCATTGCCTTGCGAAGGCCTGGTAGGTTCCTGGGGACGAGTCAGACCCGGGGCCGATACCTTGTCTTCCTAGGGGTGGCTTCTTGCTGGAAAAAAAAAATTGACAAAACAAGGAAGGTTGGAGCGAAAATAAAAGTGAGCGTTAGAAAAGGATTAAGTGTTGCCTTGCGAGGGCTTGGTAGGTTCTTGGGTGCCAAGACAGGTCCTGAGGCCGATGCCATGTTCTCCTTGGGTCACTACGCTCAGCTCCCTCCTTTTTACATGCCCAAGTATGTTCATCCAATAAAAATCCTCAAAGAAGAACTGTACTGAAAGAAAATACTCCTTGATCAGGCTATAGGAGTCCTCGCCTTGTAGGAGCACCTAGTGGTGTTGTCTTTAGTTGGTAAGTAGTTCAGACTACCACTTAGGGCAACCTCTTTGATAGGTTTTTCAGCTTGGCTGTGTTGGAGCAGTTGGTTAGTGACTCACTTCGGATCTTCTATTAGATGATGCTAGGCCTATTCCTTGTGGATATCATGCTTTGGTTCTGTCCAGGGGTAGGGGAAGCATTGTGCTGAGTTTTAGTATATAATTGTTTTGTATCAGTTTGATGCTTCTTTGGTTGTTTATGTGCAGATATGTTCGTGGATTCGACGGGCTGAGTCGCCCTATCCCGTGGTCGCCAATGAGAGCGGAATTTAGGTGACGGGAAGTGCTTAAAAATAGCAAAAAATTATGAATATCAAGGAAAAAATATTCACTGTCAAAGGCGGCGGCTCGATCTAGGACGATTTTAAGCGTCAAAGTGCTTTAAAGGCGCCCGAGCGTCACTTGTTGATTTTTCATAATTTTTCAGACAGTCGTGCGGGTTGGCAAGAGGTACTGGCCAATGCGGGATGCTAAGCCGGACGCCCAGGATTTTTCAGAGCTCGATTTCGAGTCCGGACGGGGAAATGGCCAAGAAACCGGTCAAGATGCGAAGAGGTGGACAAAATTTGGCCCAAATGAGTAAGTGACTTTTGGGAGCCCAAGATTAAAAGTCACATGAAATGTTAGATGCAAATCGTGGAGAGAGAAAGGAGGAGGAGATGGCGCCATCACGTCCGAAAAATGCGCCCTCAATGTTGATCATGCCATCTCCAGCCTGCAAACAACCCCCCCCAATGATCATTGCCACTCATTCCCCTCTGGATGCAGACTCTATCGCCGCCCTTCGCTCGCGCAATGATGCCCTCTTTGAAGATCTCTGATTTCAGTATTTCTCTCTCCTCCCTCTCTCTCTTCTAAAGGCAAGTTCATGTGGGAAGAAGAAGGAAGAAGAAAGAATGATGGAGGCTTGTCCGGCATGGATCGGATTGCTCCACGGGCTGAGAAGGGTGATTTGTGATGTTGCTGGATATGAAGTGCTGCTGGTTTTCAAATTTGCAGCCATGGACACAAAACCCGAAACACGCAAATAAGCGATAATTTAAAATTTTCAAAGGAAATTTGAGCTTTTATGGGTTTTGATGGATGAAATGTTGTTCATGTGGGATAAAAATTGTTCATGATACTGTTTTCTATGAGTTCTTGCTGGTCATGTTCAAAAAATCAGAAAAATATGCATTTTGTGGGTCAAAATAATATGCTAAAACACGAAAAACATGGAAAAACAAGGGAAAATGAGGGTTTTTTGCATAAAAATGGGGAGGTAAATAGGAACATCAACTAAACTTTCATTTTTCTGCAAGAAGGAACTAAGGGCCACAGCCCATAATCTGTTTTGAATTTTCAGCAATTAAATAATGCAGGAAAATAAGGGAAAATACAAGAAAATGGTGGAAAAACCCTAAAAAATAGGGGAAAAATACATTTTGGGTTCCGAAAAAATAAGGATAAATAAGAGCAATGTTTGTGAATGTTTGTGGGGACTGAAGCATGAGGATTTGCCTCAGTTCGACCCCACCTTCCTGTTCTAGTGTGCCTTTTTCTAGTTTTTTCACATAAAATGATGTCAAAATACCCTATAAACCTATCCAACGATGCAATACTTAAACGGGGAAGGGTAGAGAAGTTGAAATATGTCTAAATGCCGTGTGAAATGATGGGAAAGTTGCTGATTTCTATGCATAGCATTTAGGACGGATGATAATCAAGATCAAGAGCTTAGTAGCACGAGGGTCACCTCGGTGCTAGGCCCATGCAACGAAGCACGAACGGTAGTTGGAAACCATTAAAAGAATGATTTGCACTTGTGCACGATACTGTTTTGCTAAATGTTTGAGCACTAGACATCCACCAAATGCATGGAGCATGAAAAGAATTTAAGAGTATCGGTGATCAGCTCCTGGACATGCATTGCAATTGGTTTTGGAACACGACCTACGTTGAGAGGCAGTGAGATACCCATGCTATAGGCTAGTCGTGGGATCCTAAAGGGGAAATCAAGTAAGGACAATGGTACATTCCTGGACACGCTTATTTGGTACCTTGAGCGACTTATGTGCGAAATGTCTATATGTTGAGCGACGCATCGAGGGGCCAATCCCCAAGGTGTAGGAGAGTCGCAGAGGGTTGACGGCATTCAGTCGTAGGAGGAACCCCATGTGTATGTGATTCGAGCCTTTTGGCTATGTGAAAGGGACTCCCTCTGAGGAGTAATATTGGATTAGGATCAGTTGGACTACAACGTATTACAAACGCAATGTTTAGGAAGGCAGAGATTTTGATAGACGCTCCTGGCCGCGAGGCCGAGGGGTTGTCTTGTGCGTAGTGACGAGGCCCGGCTAGTGCATGAGCCAGTGCCGGCCCGTTTTTAGGTCCATCAAACGAACTGTCAAGTTGATATACCCGGTGGTCGGTTGATCTTTGCCAAAGGTGCCAGACATGTAGTAGTAGATGCTTACCCTAAATCTCCTAAAAGTGAGAGAGTTCATTTATTCTCTATAGAGATAGATACATTGGAGGATGCATCAAGTAGAGAGACGTCATTAAGTGTCGAATCCAACAAGGGGTCCACTATAGAGGATATCTATCAAGTAACTTTGAATGAGCCAATAGAGGCTCAGGAGAGGATAAGAGATGCATATGTAATTAAGCTAGACCTTGATACAATGAATGATTCATGGCCAATCAAATTAGGGTCCATGCTTAGTTTGGAAGGAAGAAAGGACTATGTATCCTTGATTTAGGAATTCCGCGGCATCTTTGCTTGTAGTTATGATGAGTTGAGAGGTATTTTTCCCAAATTGGCTGTTCATACCATTCCCCTAAAGGAAAATAGCCGCCCTACTATGCGATAAAAAGTAAGGCGTATGCCTTTCGAATTAAGGGACGAGCTATTCAAGGAATTGACAAAACTATGAAAAGTTGCCCTAATATTTCTAGTACAAAACACAAACTAGTGGTCACCAATTGTTATCAAGAAGAAGAATAAGAATCAAATTTGGCTTTGTGTAGATTTTAGAGAGCTTAATAAGCAAATGGTTAAGGATTACTATTTGTTACTATTTATTGATTAGATCATCTTAGATCAATTAGCAGGTAGGGAAATCTATTTATTTATGGATTGCTTTGCTATATACAACCAAATGGCTATTATAGAGCAAGACAAGCTGAAAACGACATTTATCACTGTCTTCAATACCTTTGTGTATCATGTAATAGCCTTTGGGTTATGCAATGCACCGGGTTCTTGGCAACGTATAGCTTGTAAGACTTTTGGTGACATTTCCCTAGAGGAGTAAAAAGTTTCCATCGATGATTTGGGGGCAGCCACCACAAGGGAAAGGTAGTTGATGATTTTAAGGAAATGTTTTGAGTATTGCAAATAGTTCTGCATTGCTCTTAATCCGCAACGGCCCTTAATGAAACCATACTGGAGAGGGTGTACAATGGCAGGGAGATGTTTATGGAGCCGATTCGCCATTACTTTGGAAAAGATTTTGTACATTGAACCCATCAAAGAAATTGGGCGCCACTGTGTCAACTTAGATGGCGAAGGAACTTTTGGAAGCAGTTTAATAAGTCCTTGTTTCCATGAGGGAGGCATGATCCCCGTTCCATAGCTTTAAAAGTTTTGGAATGCCCAAAAACTTTACTTTTCTTTTTCATAAAATACACCCAAACTTTTCTACTATAGTCATCAATAAAAGTGACAAAATAATGACAGCCTCCTCGAACTGCAGAGGGAAATGGTCCGACAAGGCATATTGCTGCAACACTTTTATTTCGAGCATCTCAGGCAGAAAATCATCATTCTGCATGATATATATACGGTCCAACCGTGACCATGTTGTTGCATACTGGGCCGAATGGAAAGTAAATCCTGCAGAAGACGGGTGTAGCCCAGGTGACTGAGGCTCTGCTGGTGCGGGACTCCTGTGAGGTTGGGCAAGGAAGATGTCGGCCAGGACCTGAATGGTGTAGTCTCTAGCCGCCACCGTTTCCAAAATGCTTTTGAACAATTCATCGAATTCTTCCCTGTCTCGAGCTGCCCTTTCTGCCTTTGAGCACCTGGCAGTAAAGAATAGGTATCCAATTCCTAGAGTTGATGACCTTATGGATAAACTGCAAGGATCTGCTATATTTAGTAAAATAGACCTTAAGTCTGGTTATCATCAGGTGAGACTAGATAAGTCAGACATATTCAAGACTGCATTTAGGACACAGTTTGGTCATTATGAATTTTTAGTGATGCCATTTGGATTGACTAATGCACCTGCTACATTTAGTAGAATGATGAACCGTATATTTTTGAAATATCAGTATTGTGTAATTGTCTTCTTTGATGATATTTTGGTGTTTAGTCAAAATGAGAAAGAACATTATGAGCATTTGTCATTGGTTTTCCAGTTACTAAAAGATAATCAATTGTATGCAAATCCTGAAAAGAGTGAATTCTTTAAAACAGAAATTGAGTATTTAGGTCATATTGTATCATCTGATGGTATTAAAGTTGACCCTAAGAAAATAGATGCAATATTGAATTGGCCTGTACCTAAAAATGTGCATGAGTTACGATCATTCCTTGGTCTTGCTAGTTTCTATAGGAAGTTTGTACGTAATTTTTCATTACTTGCTTTACCATTAACCAAACTTCTGAAGAAAGGTATTGTCTATCATTGGTCCGAAAATCAATAAAAATTCTTTGACTTATTGAAACATGCATTAACCCATGCCCTTGTTCTACAGTTGCCTGATTTTAATAGACCATTCTTTCTAGTAGTGACCGATGCTAGTGGATCAGGAATATGAGCTGTATTTATGCAGGATAATCATCCTATAGCCTATTCTAGTTGTAAGCTGAAACCCTCTGAACTGAAATATTCCACATATGACAAAGAATTATTAGTTGTTGTACAAGCCTTAAGACAGTGGAAACACTACTTAATGGGTTCAGAATTTATGATTAAGACCGATCAGCAAAGTATTAGACATTTACTTAGCCAACCCTAAATATCTGACCGACATATCAAATGGGCATCTTTTATCCAGAGTTTTCATCCTATCATTCAATACCAACCCGGAAAAGAAAATGTAGTGGCTGATGCATTAAGTAGAAGACCTGCCATTCATAATATTTCTGTTATATCTTTTGATTCTTTGATTGCTATGAAAGATACTTATCATCAGGATATTACTTTTCATGCTGATTGGAATAAATTAGTTCAAAATAACTTCATTCCTATTGATTCATTATCATATAATGATGGATTTATGTTTTATGAAAAGAGATTGTGTGTTATAGTTCCATTCCGATCTTTTGTTTTGAATGAGATTCATTGTCCTCCATATCAAGTTCATAGAGGTATCATATCTACTTTACGAACACTAACTGAAGATTTTTATTGGCCGCATATGGACACTGATGTATCTAACTTTGTTTCTGAATGTTTGATTTGTCAAAGAGTTAAGAGACATCATGGTGAACAGTATGGATTACTTATGCCTTTGTCTATTCCATCTAGACCATGGGAACAAATTTCTATGGATTTTATTACTGGTTTACCTAATACTAAATCTAACCATGATATGATTTGGACAGTAGTAGATAGGTTTAGTAAACAAGCATATTTCATTCCATGTAAGAAAACTTTAACAGCATCACAAGCAGCACAATTGTTTTTGAAAACTGTTTTCACTAACCATGGATTGCCAAAAGTTATTATTTCAGATCGTGATTCTAGATTTTGTAACAACTTTTGGATTACTCTGTTTGCTAACCTAGGCACAAAGATTGATTTCTCATCTGCATCTCATCCTGAAACTAATGGACAAACAGAAGTCACTAATAGCATTATTCTAGATCTTTTACGTGCTTATACTATTTCTAAACCTCAGACATGGGATACACATTTGCATTTATTACAGTTTGCATATAACAATACACCACACACATCTACAAAGAAAGCACCGTTTGAAGTGATTTATGGTTATAGATTATCTACACCTATTGCATCTTTGTCAAATAGAATTCAGAGTGCTAATGATATTTTGCTAGTATGTATAATACTATTTTTGATGAGGTTAAAGACATGATTGCTAAAGCCCAGCAATCATATACCAAACAAGCCAACAAGAAAAGACAAGCAATGAATTTCAAAGTTGATGACTATGTTTGGTTGAGAATAGAAAAACGTAGACTACAAAGTGTAGATAGGCACCCAGTTGTTAAATTAGCCCCTAGATTCTATGGACCATTTAGGATCATTCATAAAATTAATGACAATGCATTCAAGTTAGAATTACCATCTCACTGGAAAATTCACAACACATTTCACATTAGTTTACTAAGACCATTTAGAGGCCAATTACATGTACACCCTATTTATGAAAATCCACCTTTGTTAGAGGAAGAGACTGAAATACTTGAACTTGAAGCTATCATAGACACTGATTTTATGACCACTAGAACTGGCCGAAGATATTCTAGATATCTAGTTAAATTTAAGAACCATCCTGTAGAGGAAGCACAATGGATGCACGCTAGAGACTTAAATGCTTTCCCCACTCTGTTAGCTCCACATTGAGCTAATAGCAATTGAGGTCAATTGCTATCCCACCCCGGGGGTATGATGCCAGGAGGCATATTTCACGGTGGATTCCGTGCCACTGTGGATTCCGTGAGGTTTTACGGTGGATTCCGTAAACTTTGATGACCGGGGCTCATACACAAAGTGGATTCTTTGTGCGAGAAGTTGATGGGGACACCTGTCCTTTTCGGGCGTTTCATTAATTTAGTGTGTACATGGGTGATTCCATAGCGGGTGATTCCGCAAAATGCATATTAAATTAATAAACGTTTATGAGTTTAGAGTGCGCACTCGTAATAAATTAAGGTTAGGATTTATTTCTAACCAGTTGATTTATTTATGTAGCTGAAGACTGCTAGGTATTCACTTTTGTCGGTTTAATTGTATTATTTTACTAACGATTGTGAATGCTTCAGTTGATGTGTAGAGATAGCAGCAGTGGCGGAGGAAAGCATTGGAGGATAGCGAGTATTCGATTTATTGATTATATTTTGATGGGCGCATACCTTAGGCATGATGCCTATATTTTGTCACGCCTATTTATTGAGGCGTTGGATATTTATTATTATTTTGTATGCGCATGGGCGCACGATTATGTTATTTCTACTTTGGACATTGTATTGGGCATGCCAGACTATTTGGGCACCGCCCATTAGCTTTATTCCTATTTTGTGTTAAAGCAAACTTAAAAGCTGAAAGCTTGCTATTTTGTAATTTGGGCTATTATTTGAGCTTGAAGATGAATAATACATAAAATACATGCTTTGTGGAGCGCTCACACAAGGCATGGGGGAGATTGCACCCAATTGGTCTCTTGCTCTTGTCGTTCATGCTTTTTACCTTGTAATTTGTGCAAAAAGTAGAGTTCTATTGTTCTTGGGAACCTTCTGGCATTCACTACGCGAGCGTACAACATCCGATTTGCGCACCATGTTATGCATTCGACAAAGTCAATTCCCCTAACTGGCACTCCTTAACGTCTCGTTATCGGGTTGTGAGCGAGGCTTGTTCACAATCAACGCTTGCATAACATCTCTTTTTTGGTGCCCCCACTGAGGAGTGCCAAAAAATTTGACTTTGTCTTGGTTGTTTTACTTCTATGTGACCTAGTTTTGATTTCTTGTGATTGTTGAAAATGATTGATGATTTTCGTGAGTTCCATGGTGATCGTACAAAAGATCCCAAAAGATTTTTAGAAAAAATATAGATGTGTTGTTTGATAGGGAGAGTGACCAATCCTGACGCTAAACTCTAGATTCTTAGGTATCAATTGAAGGGAGAAGCACAAAATCGATTGCTTGACTTTGAGAGAAGCTTGAAATTTAGGAGACAAAATTTCGACTATGAGACCATTAAAAATGGTTTTTAATCTAGGTTTGAAAAAAAGAGAAAGTCAAAGTGAGATTTGGACAAAATTAGAAACTTGTGCTCAAAAAGATGATCAATGTGTTGAGGATTTTGCTAGGGAGTTTGAAAGATTGTGGAATCAATGGAGTTTGACATTGTCAGAAGGTGAGATATCCCCAGTTATGTTGAAGATAATGCATTTTGTAAATGGGTTGAAATTAGAAGATTGGAGAGTGAAATTAGAGGTTAAGAACCCTAAGACTTTTGAGGAAGCGATGAAGATAGCTCAATATCAAGAGAGAAAGACCAAAAGAAAAAAAGAGTTAGGGTTTGATGAACCAAGGGAAAGTTTGAGTTCAAGGTGAGTTCAAGGCAAGTTGAGAGAAAAGTTTTTGAGGAGAAGAGAGTTAGTTATGCCTATCTTGAGAGAGGTATACTATATTCTCTGTTTAGGAGAGATGAGTTGACTTGTGAGAAATCAATTGAAGTCTGTGAGGAGAAACTCCCTAGGGTGGTTGAGGAGAAAAACACTTGTTTGACAAATTGGAGTGAAGAATCTAGGAGTATGAGTTCATATCCATTGACCAGGATACTTCTAGTCCAGTGATTAGTGATTTAATTGAAGAGAAGGGATTTTAACTGATGATACTTTGGAGCTTGAGGACTATAGAAATGAGCTAGAGATGGATCTGAGTTGTAAGGAAGAAAATGAGAGACCAGATTGTTTTAAGGACCAAGAGTTTTCATGTTCTTTGAGAGAGGATGAGAGTCAAGAAAGTTTTGATATTTCTGATGAGGGAAGGTGTGATGAAAGTTCTAATAGTCATGGCAGTGTTGAAGAGAGTAAAGATGCAATCAAGACAGAGGGAGGATACAAGGTTGTGTGTGTGTGTGTCCCACCCCATTCCAAAGGATAGGGCCACAAGATGGGAAACAAGGCCCACCAAGCGGCCCTACTATCCACTAGACTTAAATCTACTAATGTGTTTTAATCAATCAAAGTAAGGTACTCAAGAGTATATATTAGGATCTGGTCATTAGTAGATCTATATGTGTACCCTTGTGTTTGATGTTCAAATGTGTTGTATCATATAACGACATATATCCAGTGCTAATTTACAAGTGTGTAAGATTACAAAAAGTACCTCCTCGTATGCAAAAGAATTCAATTGTGAACATCTCTACAATATGCTTGCAAATTAGGAGATAGGATGTGAGTATTGTATCTTGATGTCATAAAAAATTAAAGTAAAAAATATTAATTTTTTCTAGGTAATTTGAATACACGCCATCACCCGGTGCTTCCCAATGCCACCACTGCCTGGTCTACACATCAATTGAAGCATTCACAATTGTTAGAAAATTAAATCAACAAAAGTGAATACCTAGCAGTCTTCAACTACAAAATAAATAAATAGGTTGGAACTCTGTCTTAACCTTAATTTAATACGAGTGCACTCTAAACTCATAAACGTCCATTAATTTAAATATGTATTTTGCAGAATCACCTGTTATGGAATCAACCACGTGCACATTAAATTAACATGACCCCCAAAAAGGATAGGCGTCTTCGTCAACTTCTCGCACAAGAAATCCACCTTGTGTAGGAGCCCCGGCAAATAAATATAGTTTTACGAAATTCATCGAAAAACCTCACGGAATCCACCATGGAAGAAAAACATCATGGAATCCATTGTGGTCTCACAGAATCCACCGTGGAATATACCTCCTAGCATCATACCCCCGGGGTGGGATAGCAATTATCCTCAATTGCTATTAGCTCAATGTGGACCCAACAGTGAGGGGTAAGCACTTAGATCGTGGCCATGCATCCGACCTCTTCAACAACAGGATGATTTTTAAACTTAACCAAATATCTAAAATATCTACGGCCAGTTCTGGTGGTCATAAAGTTTGTATCTAGAATAGTTTCAGGTTCAAGTATTTCAATTCCTTCTTCTAATAAAGAAGGGGTTTCATAGACAGGGTGGACATGTAATTGGCCTCTAAAAGGTCGTAGTAAACTGATATGAAAAGTATTGTGGATTTTCCAATGTGGAGGTAGTTCTAATTTAAATGCATTGTCATTGATTTTGTGAATGATTTTGAAAGGTCCATAAAATTTAGGTGCTAATTTAACAACAACGTGTTTCTCAACACTTTGTAACCCTCTTTTCAATGCGTAACCAAACATAATCATCAACTTTGAAACTCATGGCTTTTCTTTTCTTGTTAGCTTGTCTAGTGTATGATTGCTAGGCTTTCGCAATCATGTCTTTAACTTCAGTAAAAATAGTAGCATGCATATTGGCAATATCATCAGCATCTTTAACTTTGTTTGACAATAATGTAACAGGTGTATGCAATCTATGTCCATAAATGATTTCAAAAGGTGCTTTATGTGTAGTTATATGTGGTGTATTATTGTATGAAAATTAAAGTAAATGTAAGTGTGTATCCCATGTTTGTGGTTTGGAAATTGTGTATGCACGCAAAAGATCTAGAATTGTACTGTTAGTAGCTTCTATTTGCCCATTGGTTTCAGGATGAAACACAGATGAGAAATCAATCTTAGTACCTAAATTAGCAAACAAAGTAGTTGAAAAATTATTATAGAATCTAGAATCACGATCAGAAATAATAACTTTTGGCAAACCATGGTTAATGAAAACAGTCTTCAAAAACAATTGTGTAGCTTGAGATGCAGTTAATGTTTTCTTACATGGAAGGAAATATGCTTGTTTGCTAAATTGATCTACTATAGTCCAAATCATATCATGATTAGCTTGTGTGTTAGGCAAACCAATTATAAAATCCATTGAAATATGTTTTCATGGTCGTTCAGGAATTGGTAAAGGCATTAATAAACCATATTGCTTATCACGGTGTCGCTTGACTCTTTGACAAATTAAACACTCAGAAACAAAGTTAGAAACATCAGATTCCATTTGTGGCCAGTAAAAATCTTCAACCAATGTATGTAAAGTAGAAATAATACCTCTATGGCCTTGATATGGGGGACAATGAATTTTGTGCAACACAAACGATCTAAATGGAACAGTGACACACAATCTTTTCTCATAAAACATAATCCATTAGAATAAGACAAAGAATCAATTGGAATCCAGTTATTAGCAACTAATTTATTCCAATCAGCTTGAAAACTAGAAACTTGGTTATAGGTATCTTTGATAGGGATAAGGGAATAAAAAAATATAACGGAGATATTATGGATAGTTGGTCTTCTACTTAATGCATCGGCAACAACATTCTCTTTTCCTGGTTGATATTGGATAAGTGGATGGAAACTTTGAATGAAAGCAGGCCATTTAATATGACGGTCAGAGAATTGTGGCTGACTAAGGAGATGCTTAATACTTTGTTGGTTAGTTTTGATCATGAGTTCAGATCCCATTAGATAGTGTTTCCATTGACGTAAAGCTTGTACTACAGCTAACAATTCCTTATCATAGATAGAATACTTCAGTTCAGAGGGTTAAGTTTGCAACTAAAATAGGCTATGGGATGTGAATCTTGCATGAGGATAGCTCCTATTCCTAATCCGCTTGCATCGGTGACTACTAGAAAGAATGGTCGATTAAAGTCAGGTAATTGCAAAACAGGTGCATGTGTTAAAGCATGTTTCAATAAATCAAAAGACTTTTGTTGATTATTAGACCAATGATACACAACACCTTTCTTTAACAATTTTGTTAAAGGAAATGCAAACAAATAAAAATTTCTCACAAATTTTCTAGCAAGACCTAAGAAAGAACGTAACTCATGTACATTTTTAGGTATTGGCTAATTCAAAATTGCTTCTATCTCTTTAGGATCAACTTGAGTACCATTAGAAGAAACAATATGTCCTAAGTATTCAATTTGGGTTTGGAAAAATTCACTCTTTTCAGGGTTAGCATATAAATGATTTTCTTTCAACAATTTGAAAACCAAAGATAAATGTTCATAATGCTCATTCTCATTTTTACTGAAAACCAATATGTCATCAAAGAAAAAAATTACACAATGCTGATACCTCAAAAATATTCGATTCATCATATGACTGAATGTAGTTGGTGCATTAGTCAAACCAAAAGGCATAACAAGGAATTCATAATGACCAAATTGAGTTCTAAATTCAGTTTTGAAAATGTCAAGTGTATCCAATTGTACTTGATGATATCCAGATTTAAGATCTATCTTACTAAAAATAGTGGCTCCCTGTAGTTTATCCATGAAGTCGTCTACCCTAGGGATCGAATATCTATTCTTGACAGTGATCTTGTTTAGAGCACGATAATCAATGGACATCCTATAGGCATTATTTTTCTTCTTCACTAATAGAACAAGTACATCAAAAGGAGAACTATTGGGCCTAATGAGTCATCGAGTTAACAGTTCTTCAACTTGGGCTTGAATTTGTTTCTGTTCAATTTGATTGTGTCTATAAGGTGCTTTACATGGTGGTTGAGAATCTGGGATTAAATCTATTTTATGATCTTCGGGCCGTGTAGGTGGTAAACCAGGGTGTAAATTAGTAGCAAAATAATCTTTAAATTGTGAAAGAAATTTTGCGTGCCTAGGATGCATCTGATTTTCCTTAGCTTCAATTTCATTTACCCATACTAAGTATGATTTGCTACCTTTTCTCAATAAAATAAATATTAGCACCATACCTTTAATGATAAGGCACGTGACAATCAAAAATGATAATTTCTTCTAGGTAATCAGAATACACGTCATCGCTCGATGCTTCCCAACACCACCGCTGCCTGGTCTACACATAAACTAAAGCATTCACAATTGTTAGAAAATTAAATCGACAAAAGTGAATATCCAACAGTCTTTAGCTACAAAATAAATAAATAGGTTAGAACTTTGTCCTAACCTTAATTTCATACGGGTGCACTCTAAACTCATAAACGTCCTATGTTTTCTCTTTATCTCCTGGGTGTATTGGAAGAACAAATCGTGTTCCACTCAAATGTTATAGTAGTCCTCCCAACTCAAAAGCAATCTCTTTGTGCCGTCTTGCAACATGGCCCAAAAGGTCTCTTGGCTTACCCAACTTCGAAATGGTGCATTTCTTGTTGAGAGTGGAAAAAGACTGAATTTTGACTGATTCTTGTTGTTTTTGAGGTCTGAATGGTTGATTTTTGATGGATTTAGAGTGATGTATGGTTGTTAATGGAAGTGTTTGAGAGTGTTTTGGATGATATTGATTATTTTTTGAAAGTTCATGATGATTTTTAGTGAAAATATGAAGCTCCGTGATGATCTGATAGGTTCTATTGAGGTTATGATTGGTTTTGATACCTTCTGGTATAGGTTCTGTTTTGTTTTGATTTTCTTCTGTATGAAGCATGGATTGATGATTGATGAAGGTTGAAACCTTTTGAAGGTTTATTGAATAGTTTTTTATAAGTTTGGAATGGTTTTAGTATGAGTTATGAGGATTGATGTTCTTTGATGACCTTCTGTAACCCTCTATAAACCTTCTGTAGAGCCTCTGTCTCTGTTCTGTCTCTATTCTGTTCCTATTCTGTTATGTTCTGTAATCTTCTGTAAGTGTTCTGTAGAATGTATGTGTGACTTTGGAAAAGTTTTCTAACTTTTGGATAGGATGATTCTAAGTTCAGAAGAGCTAAAACAAATAGAAGAAGCAGCTGCTGAAGACAGAAGAGTAGACTGAAGTGACAGTGACAGTAGTGAGCTATGAAGAGACACTGTAGTGGCTCTGGTGTCTCTTCGACACAGACATACCTCTTGGGAGGTGCATCCACGACCTAAGAAGGATTATTGAGAGTCATTATTGAGCATTGTAGTGAGGAGATGATATATTATTGATATATATATAGAGAGAGAGAGCCAGAGATAGCCAATTCTATCAAAATAGTATATATGTATATGAGAGATTGAGAGAGAAAACTATGAAGACATTGAAGATGAATATTATGTGATTTATCTCCATTAAAAATTGTGTATTTCTTTATGTTCCTTGTTCTATTGAAGGATTCTGTGAAGATGTTGAAGATTATGGTTGATTCTATCAAATCCATGGGAGATATCTACTATGATACTGCGTGAAGATTTGTTGTTTTCCTTGTTTTGGTCATCAAAAGAATGAAATAAAAGGTTGTTGATGTTACAAGATAAATTTTCTTGCAGTAGAATCCCTTTTTCCTTGGTGTTCCTCTTGGGGCTCCATGTTTTTGGTGCGTAGCCGAGGAAACTTGCCATCAACAACAAGCATCAAAAGAGGCTGAAAATGAAGAAAATGGCATTGCCAAGAAAACAAGAATTCAATGGATGCTTGCAAAGTTCCTTCTTCCACTGAAGAGTTGGAGATTCTTATTGTAGGAGCTCATGCTCAACCATCAAGACCCACGGACTGCGTATTGTTTCAAGCGTTCTAAGCTGAGCACTAATGGCTACCTCTCACATAGCCGACGCGCCATCCATATCTACGGGTGTAGTGAGCTTACCTCCATGTTGATCGAGTAACCTCCTCTTCCGCACACTCCGGTAGCTCCAGGATCCAAGTGCAAGCTTCAAGCAAGCTCCATCCTCAAGCTCCACGCTCCAAGCTCCATAGTTGCGAGCAAGAGAAGAGAAGAGAAGAGAAGAGAAGAGAAGAGAAGAGAAGAGAAGAGAAGAGAAGAAGAGAGGGGATGATGGAGAGCTTCTCCTCCCCGGTCCCTCACCCTCACACACTCACTCCCTCTCACTCTCACACTCCCTCTCTCAAGAACAAGCTCAAGTAAGCAAGAAGAAGAAGAAGAAGAAGAAGAAGAAGAAGAAGAAGAAGAAGAGGAGACCCACTTTTGGCCACACACAAGAATGAGCTTCTCATTCACTTTTCAACTTTATATACAAAACCCTAAATCCCTTTTGGGCGGTCATCCCCTTATCCCCTTTTTTACATGGCCGGCCGTGGCCTAAGCCCTTTTTCCCATTGTCCTTCTATCTTCCTAGCTTTCTTTCCACCGCCCATCTACATTTACAAATTGCATGGGTGGGCGCTCCTTAAATTAAATCATGATGTGCTTGCGTTCTTTTACAAAAGTATTGACTTGCGCTTTTCCTTGTGCGCCTTTTTCCCTTATTTAGGACTTTTCTGCACTTCTTGTGTTTCTAGATTTTTCTTGACACGTCTTTGTCTTCCGTTTCACTTTGCCTTGGCCTTTGTCTTTTGCTTTAGTTTTTCCAGATTTTCCACCTTGTTCGTCTGACGGTTTATCTTGTTCGTCTGACGGTTAAGATTACCCCCCTTCCTAGATGAGTGCCAGTCCCATGGCACTCACCGTTGTAGGTAGCAGGTTTTGGCATGCACTAAAGACGTGGGTGGAAGGAACATCGGTGGTTGCCGTGGAGGAATGTTGGTGGTGATGTGGAGGAAGGTCATTGGGGGCACATTGGTGGCCTAGGTGGTTGGTGGTAGGGTTGTTCTTTATTGGGGATTGCACTAATGGCCAGCACAAGTGTTGGTTTGTTAGGGATTCTGCACATGACGATTCTTGGCGGGCTTGCAGGATGATAAAGGATAAGAATTCAAAGTTGGGTGTCGATGAAGAGCGAACGATACTTTCGTTGGAGTCTTCAATACCTACAATTGAAAACCTCTCATAGGTGGTCTCTCCCTAGGGGTAGTGCTAGTCTTCTCTATCGTGCACAAGATATAGTTCAATTAGTTTGGGAGACAGGTCGAACTCTAAGCAAGCTAAGAGTATTGTCCTGCACTGGAGGACCCAAACTGTGTATATATTTCAGTGCAGATATTATATGAGTGCTCATGTATACTTAGATATTACGTAATTAGAAGACCGCGGACTTGTTTCTCATAATAATGTGTGGATGAAGCAAAGTTGTCCATGTTGAGAAGAAGTACACGTGAAGGTGTATGAGACATCCTTTGCGTTGTGACTGCAAGACATAGCATAATTGAACACAGGGACACCGCACTTTCGGTAGCTGGGAGCTATTGGACTTGCATGATGAGGACGGTGTACTTTTCATGGCCATTCGTGCGGTGCTTACCACAATTGATTGCAATGGTATTAAGGTAGAGTGTAAGAGGGAATTGTGCGAATGGGTCAGGGTGACAGGTCTAACCATAGGCAAGACAAGCTCCCTAGGTATGTCCTGCCCTTGATGTGCCCTGAACAATTGTGGGTGATGCTAAAGAGCTAGGGGACTAGGGACGGAGCCAGCCGACCAAGGTCACTGGACGTACCTAATTTGAGGACCCCTAGGTGCTGTGCTGTGATCGTGGGTGCTTTGTATCTTTTCATTCTTTTCTTTTCTTTTTTTCTTTTTCGTTTTCTTTTTTGTTTCTTTCTTTCTTTCTCTTCTCTTTTCTCTTTTTTTTTTGGACTTGCCTGAGTACAACCATTGCAATATGTTGAGGTTATCAGCCTTTCAATGGGTTGGGAAATGTCAAGCTTCGAAGGCTCAAGAAATGGATATTACAGTGATGATTGTGTCCTAACCTCGTTGTTATAGAAGCAGTTGTTGAGATGGGGAGATACACTTGAGATATTGCAACCCTCTTTGGAACGTGCGATATTGGTAAAACTGGGGTAACAGCTGCCATGAGTGCTCGGCGTAGAGTGTAACCCAAAAAGAGGAAGTGGTTAAGATCATGCTTTGGGCCATGCAATGTGGGCACTTACAAGGGTGATTTTCGCTTTCAGCAGCACTCTTTGTGAGATTGGTGGTCTTGTGGTGACTTGGGCATTGAACACCTTCGCACAAAGACTTGCGTCATCCTGCATCCACTTGTCACTTCATGAGAGTATATGCAAGTTGCATGCCTCAAGTACAACGAATAGATGCAATCATGTCAAGATAGTTGCAAAAAAAAAAACACACACACACTCTTAGGGATTCCCACATGGGAAACGACCCATGGTCCTGATCCATTCCCCTTCTCAACCTCCAAAACCCCCTTTCCTCTTATTTCAAACCCCACTTTCCTCACAATTGTTCAAGGTCCTCAAGGGCAAGACATCCCAAGAAATTGGCAAACCTATCACTGTGAACACCACCTCACTAGACCCAACCTCTCATTGATTGGGTCCTCAAACCTAGGAATCTCAATTCACCTAGTGTGGACCCATCTCCCAGTCACACATCCACCCACTTACACCCCACTCACTGCACACAACTTTTTCCTGCAGCAAGTAATTTGAAGAGTGAGAGAAATGACCAACAACCACCCCTTTCTTCATCAGCATGTGACCTCTTACCTTCCCTCTGACCAATATATGCAAGTCCCAAGGAAGCAGCAACAAAAGGCATATACAAAAAGAAGCAATAGGTATCAAAACAAGTGAAAAGTGAGATATGTGCAAGGATTAAGGAGAAATCCAAAAGTGATGTCCTGACCGCATCCAATTGGAAGAATTCAAAGCCTAGAGTAAAAAGTGCTTGTCAGAGAGAAAAAAGACAAATAGCATGAACTCATTGGGCACTCTAGAAAATTTGAGAATTAAAATTAATACCAAGAATGTTCAAATAATTTTTTGTAAAACCATTATTGAGTGTCGGGCTCACTCCTGTGCAAATTGTAAATTAATGCACATTTAAGGGTGCATGAGTAGAGTGAGTTAAGATGTCTAGATAGGTCACAGGACTCTACAAAGCAAGCATGAAGAGACCATTGGCGGTGGGCACCCTTGAAACAAAGACCTAGCCCAAATCTTAAATCAAAGGTCACATATATATGGTAAGAAAAACCTTATTGTAACTATTCCATTGACTAATGCAAAGCAACCTTATCTCTTTTTTTCTTCACAGTCTCATTTTCTTCTCTATGTGGCCATCTCTTGCATGCAATATCTCAAAGAGATAGGGAGAGTATTGTGAGAGCTTGTGAGCTTGCTCTTGGTTAATCTAGCAAAACTTCATTGCTTCCCCTCACCTTCTTGGGATCTTCCTAGTTTGAGAGGTGGAAGAGTAGAGACTTTGTTACAAAGACATAGAGCCAGAGGGGGACTTGAGAGAGAGTGTGAGAGAGGGAGAGTGAGAGAGAGAAGAGGCGGACTTGCATCAGCTTGGAGAAACAAGTGACAAAGACTAATTCTTTGCATGTGTGATGATGGAGTGAGAAGTGTACAGCTTGTGGTAGCATACATTGGCGTAGTTGTCAAAGCTTGGAAGCTCTCAACAGACATCTAGACTACACACAATGAGTTCCCCTACATAGACTAATTTTCTTTGGTTATCTTCTTACTTAACAAGTTGCAGGTTCTCATCCATGGCAAGTTAAGTGAGCAAGACGAGATGGTGGGAAACCTCACAAGGTGAGAGACCATGAGTAGACTTAGCTTGAGGGAGCGCATGAATAATGTGTGTCTTTTTGTCTAGATCCAATACGTAGGCGAAGTGACCCTATAGCAAGGGTAGCATAGAGAGAGAGAGAGAGAGAGAGAGAGAGAGAGCACTAGTCCATCATGGCTTTTATTGCAATGCTTGTGGCCAACTAATAAAGCCAACACTGGTGTGCAAGTTGTTGTGGCAACCTAGATGGGCAATGGCAACATCATAGCTGTCTTACTTCATGTTTTGGGCAGCCTGTGGTCATGTAAAATATTTATATTACAAACCAATGGCACTATCCCAAAAAGGCTCCATGGATTTTGTGATGCAAGTGGAGCCTACCACTCATACACAACATCTTAGAGTACTTTGCGCAACGGATACTGATGGATTTGGGATGCATGAGCTAGTGGAGAAACTATGGTGCAAGCATGGAGTCAACCCATCTTTTTGATGTGGCTACTCAGTAGCATGTTCCAACAGGGTCTCATTACACCTCTTAGAGGTGGTAAGAGGTCACAAGTTGAACATCATGCATAGGTGAGGTTGTTGTGGGAGGTTGACTATAGTTTCATTGACCTTAACAATGATGGCGAGGGCAAACTCAAGCTCTAGCTCTAGGAATGA